>NW_022279657.1:674340-978681 GCF_009193385.2 Nasonia vitripennis
ATGATAAAAAAAAAAACTTAAATAACCCTAAGACAAATTATTCAATTATCATTTTTCAGTAGTCAGCATGGTTAAAAAAATGTGTACTAAAGTGTACAATACAAACTTTTATATACTTTTGTAAATTTGTATACATTTGTATAAACTTATGTACATTTATGTACACTTTTGTATTTCCGCTAGGAAATGTTCCAAGATTAAAAAACATCAAAAAACTCAATAATAAATTTACAAAACTTAAAAAAGAAAAATAATAGTTCAAATAATACTCTTATACACAATAACGAAAAATGGGTGAAGAATTTGTCTGACATTGACCTCCCGTCGGAGGTTATAGACGTGTCAATGGGTCATAATTTTAATACTAAATCTACGTTTAATAAACAAGAAATTTTGACGACTATTAAAAGTTTTAACGGATTACAATTAAAATCATCACGTAAATCATTGAGTACCACTGTCTCTAAATCTTCCTAAATATTTGTTAATTACGCCATCAAAAAGAAAACATATATTGCCAAACAGAAATGTACGGTTTCAATAATAACTGGAAACGGAATCTTAGAAATATTGTGAATTTCATTAAATCTTTTATCCATAATTTGCGAGACTAGATCAACTGGAATATTTATGAACAATAAAACGACGTCAAGAGAAAATAAAATAAAACCCGATAAAACAATTATTATAATATCAGACAATTTTTCTTTTAAAACAAAATTATTGTCTATATGTGACAATGGTTTCTTCAAACAGTGCCTTAAATTCTTGTCAATTATTTATGCTAGGAAATGTGTGAGGCTATTGATAGTAGATATAATTAGTCTAAGTAGAAAGCTTTATGAATTTTAGGAAGACCGTATGCTCTTGGTGTAACCATGTTAGTTTGAGTTAAATTATTATTGTTGTGCTTGAAATGTAGATATTGATTTTCATCAAATTCCAAGAAAATATTATACACCCTAATCTATGAAAACTGATAAGGTTTATTTTTTACAATAATAATAATAACTTTATTATTTCACTATCTTAGTGCTTACAATACTTTCTTTACATAATTTACAGCCTCTTGATTTAATTATTTGCCTAATGTTGTGTATTTGAGCTTTGCTGTCTGTAGGTTATGTTCGTGTGCGTTTGTGTGTATGTGTATGTGTGCTTTACTTCTCTTCTTGTTTTTGCGCATGCGTGTGTGAGTGCTCCTCTGTTGTACTTATATATGTGTGTGTGTGTGTATATTCATTTTATTATCTTTTCCTTTCTCTTCAATCCTCCTCCTCCTTTTCTGACTCCCCCGATCTCCACTTCTTATAATTGTCCTCTTTTGCCTGTTCAATCCCTTTTCCTTTTTTGACAATTCTCTCCTTCATTTCGTCCCACTTGTAAAGTTCGCCTTCTATTTCAACAATCCATTCTTTTTTGAATGAGACTTCTCCCTCCTCAATCTCATTTTCCTCTCTCCTTCTCTTTCCTCTCATTATGAGAGTTTTGGCCCTTCTGTCATCGAAGGATAGCCATTGCTTTAGCCTGATTTTGCCTCCTTCTCTAATCTCTGCCCTCTTCTCTCATACCAATTCCATGCCTTTTTCTTAAAAATTACCTTTTTCGTATCCTCTGTCATTGTGTCTTCCAGCTCCCATTCCACTCCTTCCATTATATCCTCCAGCCAGTCCTTTATGGAGTCCTCCTTCATCCAATTGTTTAGGTGTACTTTCAGGCCTCTTTCCCACACCTTGCACCTGCATGTACCCTTTTCTATTTCCTGCAGCATCCGCCCTTTTCTCTCTCGAAACTCTCTCTTCTCTTCTTTCTATTATTCTTCTCTCTTTTCTCATCTCCTGCCTCTTTTTTACTGTCTCAACTCTACTTTTCTTTCCTGTAAGCCCTTCTCTCATCTCATTCATCTCTTTCTGCATGTTTTTCATCTTCATCAACTCCACGTCCTCTCTCAATTCCTGCATTTTTTCCCAGTGCTTCTCTTCTTACTCTCTCAAATCTTGCCTTTATCTTCCATCCTTCTACCTCCTCCTTCAATTCCTTCATCTCTCTTTCTTTTTTCCTTTCTCCGTACATCTTCTCCTTTTCTATTTATTTTCTCCTTTCTATACTTATTTTTATATTGACTAACCTCTTTACTTCTGTGTCGCATCACGTGTTTTTCTTATCTGCTCTGTTTCGTTTCCCTCTTTCCTGTCCACGTTTCTCATTCCATCTGTATGGTTTTCTTGTCCTTTCCTAGTGACTTTTACTTCTCCGACTGTTCCTCTCGGCTCCCCTGTTCTTGAAAAATCCCAGTGCACTATTCTCGTTCCTTCGTCCGGTTTCTTTCTTTCTCTCCTTGTTTCTTTTTTCTGGATTTTCCTCTTCTTCCCTTTTGCTCTTGTTGCCTTTCGATTGCTCTTTTCGTTCTTTTGATTGCTCTTTCCCTATTCGCCTATTTTTCTTTCCTTTAAATTCCTTCTCCTTCTCCTCCCTCACCCATACTACTCTGTATAATTTCACCAGGTTCTTCCTTTCCCCGTTTAAAATGTTTTTCCAGATGTTCTCTCTACTACCTGTTCTGCTGCATCTCACAAGTATATGTTCGAAAGTCTCTTCTTCCTCTGCATAATCTGCATATTCTTTCTTCCTCTTTTATCCAATACTTGTAGCCTCTTGCTTCGTTGCCCATTCTTAATCTTGCTGTCATATCCAGCCCTTTATTTCCTGTATTCCCTATTCTTCTCAAATATTCTGGCGTCTCACCCTGTGGTTTTATTGGTTCTCTTGCGTCTCTTGCCTGTCTTTAATCTCTCATTTGGCTTACCCATTTCTGCCACTGGATGTCCTTCTCTACTTTTTCCATCTCCGCCCGCATCTGCTCCTCCACTCTCTGTCTTCTGTGATATTCTGATAGTGCCCAGCCTTTTTTGTTTAGTTCCTGATCTCTAGTACTGCGCCTCCTCCTTCTTCTTCTTTCTTTTTTCTCTTCTTTTTCTAGGATTCTCCAGCATTCCCTCCACAGGGTGCCTTCCTTTGCCTTGCTTAGTTTTACCTTATATGTTATTGCTCTTCTCCTCGTCCTTGTTTTAAGCTTGTATCTCTTCATCTCCAAATGCAGTACGTGCTCCGACGTGATTCTGTCTAGTTTCATTACCCATTTTATATATTTTTACTGTATCTTCCACAGTTCTTCCATATCTTTCTATCCCCACACCTCTGCGCCATATTCCATTACACTTTTAACCATTGTGTCAAATAATCTCATACTTAATTCCCAGTTATCTTTAAAGAGTTCTTCTCCTAACCCCCACATCGATCTCATTACCGTACTTGCCTTTTTCTTTAACTTCTTAATTTGTGCCTCTTCCTTCCCATTTTCCTTTAACATGTATCCTAAGTATTCGAAATTTTTTACTACCTCTATCTCTTTCTCATTCTAGAAAAAACTATCCTCCTTTTTTCTCCTTCCCTCATTTTTAATTACCATTATCTTTGATTTTTCTGTGTTCGATTCTAGCCCTTTCCTTCCTATTATTTTCTTAAATTTTCTTAGCATCTGTCGCATTGTTTGCCAACATTACTACGTCGTCCGCGTATGAAATTGACAAAAATGTCATCCTAGAACTATCCCTCCTTCCTGTACCTTACTCAATTCTTTTTCGTGTCTGCCATTGCTACGTTAAAAAGTGTCGGGCTTAGCGGGCACCCTTGCCTAACCCCTTTGTGTAGCTCAAACCCATCTATCTTATCCTCCCCTATCCTGATTACACTCCTTGTCCCTCTATATAACTCTTTGACACTATTCCCTATTTTGACTCCTAGCCCTAGTTTCTCCATCATTACCCACATCTCTCTTCTATTCACCTTGTTAAACGCCGCTCTCATATCCGCAAAAAACGTGTAGACTTTACCTTTCTTCTTATCCAGTTCAGTTTCTATTGCTTTACTTAGAATATAAATTGCATCCGCCAAACTTCTCCCTATTCTGAAACCCATTTAGGTATCGTCATCTCTTTTCTCTCCAACTCCCTTTCCATCTTTTCCCTTATTATTACTGCGTATAATTTATACCCTGTGTCCATGAGAGTTATCCCTCTGTAATTTTTTGTTTCCTCCTTCTTTCCTTCCTTGAATAGCGGGGTTATTAGTCCCATTTTCTATTCCTCTGGTGCTTATTCCCCTTCCCATATGCTATTTAGTATTTTAGTTATTTTTCCTATTATCTGTTCCTCCCCGTGTATCCATAGCTCATTTTGTAGTCCGTCTGCTCCTGGCGCTTTTCCCTTCTTCATTTTTCTAATTACCTTCCTCATCTCGTTTGCGGTAATGTGTTCTTCTTCTCCCGAGCTCTCTCTTTCCTCCTTCTTCCCTCGAATGCCTGTTCCCACCTCTTTCTCTTTCTCTTCTCCCAGTTGCTCTTTGAAAAGTTTTAACCATTCCATATCATCTTCTCACCTCTGCCGTTCTCCGCTAACCCTTCTCCTTAAAGTGTTTTTGTTTTTCCTCTCTCGTGTATGCCGTACCTTTTCACCATATATCTCCCCTTTTTTGTATTCTTGCTCCTTTGAATTCATTTGTATTTTCTTCTATCCACTCTATTCTCTGTTTTCTACCCTAATCTTACCGCCATCACCATTCCCCCTTTTTTGCATTCCTAATACTGACCTTATAACCTCCTAATTTCTTTTCCAGAAATTTCTCTCTTTATCTTCTAGCCATGTTTCCTGTAGACAAATTACATCAAACTCTCTTAGGTAGTCCTAGGTCCTCTCATCTGCTCCCTTTATTCCCGCTACATTCGAACTAATTATCCTTAAGCCTTTCTGTGATCTCTTCTTATCTTCCTCTCCTGTCCTTTTTTCCTCCGAAAAAGTTCCTGTTCCCTTTCCTTCCATATATATTCTTTCCCTTCAATCCATAATTTGTTGTACCCTACCTTGACCTCTTTTCCCTTTTTCTTTTCCCTTGCCGCGTATTCTCTTAGTTTCTCCTTGTTTTGTCTCTCTTTCCATGTTAGATCATGGTCTATAAATATGTCTCATACTCGTAACCTTGCTTTTCCTCTTATAATTAATCCTTTTTCTTTCCAGTTTCTGCATTCTGCTCCTATTCTGCGGATTCTCCCATTCTGTATCCACATCCTTCTTAACATTATCTCTATCTCTATTTTTTTCATCCAGTTTTCCACCGTCTTCTTATCCCACTGTTCTTCCTTTCAACCTGATATCATTATAATGATAATTTTTCTATTTTTTCCCCGTCCTTAATTCTCCATTTTAATTCTTCTATCTGTTTTCTATCCCTTTCCTTCTCGACTCCCGTTCTGTTTTCCTCGATCTTCCCTGCTTGTGTTTCCC
This sequence comes from Nasonia vitripennis, assembly GCF_009193385.2. Taxonomy (NCBI): domain Eukaryota; kingdom Metazoa; phylum Arthropoda; class Insecta; order Hymenoptera; family Pteromalidae; genus Nasonia; species Nasonia vitripennis. The sequence continues at coordinate 679,680 of NW_022279657.1, forward strand.
TACTTTTGTTTTTCTCTTCCCTTTTTTCAATTATTTCTATCTTCCCTAAAATTCCTTGGATTTCCTCTTTCCTTCTCTAATTCTGCATTCCCATCCCGATTATCTGCTTCCGTATCTCCTTCCTCCCTTTTCCACGCCTCCTTCCGTTCTTTTCCATTTTTTATCCTTTCTTCGCCTTCTTCTTTTATTTTACCCTTTATCATTTTTAGCCCTTTCTCTACTTTCCTGTTCATTTTTTCCTCCAGGCCTATATACCTTTGTTCCCAGTTTTCTATCATTTTGTCTCTCTCTTCTTTTCCCTTATCCATTTTTGTGTTCATCTCCTTAACGTTTTGCTGAAAATAGGCTTGCGGTTTTCGGGGTCGCATTGAGCCTTTGATTTATATACGATCATATTCATTGTATTCTTAAGTGTCCCGACTATATCTTCTTTCATTTTCACTTTCTCTTGAGGTAACTTTTTCACGTCCCCTCCTCTTGCAAACGCGTCCCTTTCTTCTACGTTTTCCCCTGTTCCCTCTGCTCCATTTTTCTTATTTTACAATAAAATCGACTTCAAACTGTCCTCTAGCTTTCTTTTTTTTAGAGTATTCTCTATTCTACTTCCTTTTCTACATCCTCCCCTTTTTTTCCTCTTGGTGTTCCTGCACTTTTTGGATTTTCTGCCTCTTTTATCAATTTCACTATACTCGATTGCGGCGTTCTAAATCCCTGTTCCTTTATTCCGCTCCGTGTATTATCTCTTGTACCTCCGTGTTCGTCAGGTTCATCATTTCTTTCCCACTATCTCTGTCCTTCAATCTATTTCCTAATCTCTACTTTCTGACGCTCACTTTTACGTCCTTTTATCGCTTTTCTCTGACTCTCTCTTTCCCGAATTTTCTGTCCCTTACCCTTTAAGTCTCTTTCTCTACCTGCTCCCGCCTTCTCCTTCCTTCATTCTCCTCTATTCCGTTCCCATTCCCTACACTCCCTTAAATCATACACCGCTCTACACGCCCTTATCATAAATCAATCCAATATGGCACTCTTCTTTTTTACAATGTTATAAGTATTTATATAATTTAATTCACTTGCAGAAACCGACGTCCTCTAGTTCGGTCGCTGATCGACAGGCTGGGTTGTTCTTCCCTATGGTAGCAGGAGTCTTACACACGAAAGCTTACGCATTTGCAACTATGTTCGGAAGCTATCTATCTATCCGACGGACCGCGACTCATATGCGAGGCCCCGAATCTCACCTCGTGCTTGCGCAACGTCGTGTGTCTCAACGGTGCGCGAATCTACCCGATTTCTTACCTCGTTACAAGCAATACATTATGTTAAAGGAAGCTTTGTGTTTTATTAGGGATTTTTTACTTAGGTTAATTCTCATTATTATATCTTAGTGTTTAAGAGGAGCTTCAAATTATACTGCAAAGATTGTAAAATCTGAGTGTGAATAAGTCTTAATAATGCTAGGAAGATCAAGCACGTCAATCATCACAGAAGGAATCTAAGTTAGTTAGATATAAAGCAAAGAAGGACTATATACTTTACGTTTATGTTACTTCATAAAGGTTTTTACATCGGACATTTACACTTTATTTATTTCAAAATAGTCATAAGAAAATAGCTTGATCTTTTTGTACTTAATATATCTTACCTTAATGCTTGCTTGAATGCTAGATTTTACGAGCTCTTCAAGTCTATTGCTATTGGCGTACAACCAAGCTGCTGTAGCAATTTGGGCAACAATAACTATAAGCATACAGCTAAAAAAGCTTACAAGCATACATTGTGACTCTTTATACGCTCCACAACATCCAAGAAATGATATTATAAACATTAATGTCCCAGCAGCAAGTAAAATATAAAGTCCAGCATAAAAGTTTGGTTGGTCTTGAGAGAGTGTAATCAAAAATGCTTGGTCCACCAACATCCAAATTGAAAGAGATACTGCTAATGATCCAAATGCCTAGAACATAGTTATTTGTATGCAAAATAAGTTGTGAGGATATTTCTAATTAGATATTGCTTTGCTCGAGTCATTAATTGTTTTACTTAGGCCACTTAATCTTATATCACACCTTTCAGTTACTAACCCAAATAGCACCCAATCTTTCGGCAATATTTACTGAAAGTTGCATCGGCAGATTCAAAAATATTGCAGGAAGATTATCAAATATTAATTGATAGATATATAAGTATATAATATACATACATACATACACACACACATATATGTATATACACACACATACATATACACACGATTCCTCGACTCCGGTAGGAATATTTGTAACAATAAAATCAAGTTTTATAATTTTTTTTGCGATAATCCAAGTGACGCAATTTATTTCTATAAGCAAACATGTCTTTAAATAATTTATCACTAAGCTTTTAATTTTTAGTCAATGATGAACATTAAGAAACAATTTTCTCCCACATAGACTTTCTTTATTTTGATGTTTGCTACCTCTGCGACTTTTTTAGAAATGCTTGAAGCAATCCATAAGCTTTGCTACAGGCTTTAAATATGTATTTTAATCATTTTAGCACAAATTTATGGATATCTTTATTTTTAGCCAAAGATACAGGGTCTCCGGTATTCTGGGACCCATACAGAAACTTTTGCACTATAAAAAGGTATCTCCATGAATTTTTTGGTGGTCGTAGTCTGGATCGAACTCTTACTTTCACCAATATTAAGGTTTAAATGGCTTATAAGATAGGTATAACAATGGAGCTGTTTTTGGAACATATTTACCGTGGGTAAAAGAAGAACAAAACTTTTGATTTTCGATTTTACGGAGGACCACATATATATATATATATATATATATATATATATATATATATATTTTTTTTTCTCTTTCGGAGAGTGAGATATAGGGAAAATCTTAGAAAGACTATAGCATGACCTTAGTTATGGGGTCGTCGAAACAGCCCCATCCACAATGTCAGCCGTGTGTCGGATTCCCAGTGACTAAACCCATCCCCTCTATAGTTAGGTGAAAAAACACCCAGCCGTAAAAAGGAACGCTCTTTTTGCCTTTATCAACCCTCAGTAAAGGGGGGGGGGGAGGCTTTCGCCCGCTTCTGGTTGATGTGGTCGTCATCACTATAGTCATCCTTCATTTTCTGCGTCACACATACACACTTACATACTTAGCCTCTTCGTCTTCTTCTGTCTTCTTCGTCTTTCCTGACTTTCATAAGAATGTCTGCTGCATAGTTGCTGACTGCGCACTATACATCCTCTGAGGTCAGCATGGCCGTCATAATCGACTCAGGAGTTACTCTGATCTGAAAATAACTCTAAAGTTCCTCTCGCTCCTGATGATATCGTAAGCACTCGCAAAAGACGCGCTAAACATCATCTGTTGCATTCGAACATATTGGGTAGTTGGGATGGTCGTCTAGTTTGAACCGATGCAAGTACGTTCGAAAACATCCGTGCCCGATCTTAAACTGCGTGAGGTAGTAGTTAACTGTCCCATGTCTTCTTTCAATCCAGTCTTCTATCCTTGGTATAATGCGATGAGTCCATCGTCCTTTGCCACTAGCGCCCTATCTTGTTTGCCATTCAGCCATCGTCTTCTTTCTTGCAGCATCCTAGATCTCCTTCTGGCTCTTGTAACTCAATCGTCTCCTAGCTTCGAATACGTCCTTTCTTTCCAACGCTAAGAGGTCAATGGGTGGCACACCTGCTATAATGCAGGCAGCATCGTCTAATACCGTACGGTAAGCGGACGCCACTCTTAGTGCACTTCGCCTATACACGGTAGTCAACTTTCGTGCATACGATTTCACTCGCATCGAATCTGCCCATATTGGGGCTCCGTATAGCGTAATCGATGTGGTTACACTGGCTAAGAGTAAACTTCGCTTCTGAGATGGCCCTCCTACATTTGGCATCAATCGTGATAGAGCAGTTCCAACTTTTGTTGCTTTATCACTGACTATTTTCAGATGCTGTTTAAAAGTTAGTCTTTCATCGATGGTGATGCCCAAGTATTTGATGGTTGGTGGAGAAACGATCTCATGTCCATCCACCGTCAGTATGATTTCTTCCATCTTCTTCCTACTGAAAATGAGGATAATTTCCGTTTTGTGACTGGCTAGTTCAAGTCCCGTCTCTGTTAGCCATTCGTGTATTGTACGGGTTGACTCTTCAGCTATGTCTGTCAACTCTTCCTTATGTTTCGCTACTATCACTACCGTGATGTCGTCACGGAATCCTACGACTGTTGCTCCTTCAGGTAATTGTAGCTTTAGTACCCCGTCATACATGAAGTTCCAACTCGGTGGGCCACGTACTGACCCTTGGGGGACGCCTTCTGTAACTTTATATGTCTTGGTACCGTCCTCAGTGTCATATAATAGAATTCTGTCCTTCAAGTAGTCGGACATCATCCTTCTTATATATAAGGGCACATCCTGCTCCCGGAGTGCCTCGTGTATTATCTCTATCTGGCCGAATTGAATGTACTTTTGACATCCAATGTAACTATAGCGCAATACTGCTTTTTTTCTCCCTTCCATCTTTTCCCCTCTATCGCTGTTTGTGCAGTGTCAATCACTAGACTAACTGCGTTCAGGGTTGTATGCTTCTTTCTGGAGCCATATTGGTGTTCCACTAATCCACCTTTTCCTTCTATAAAATGATCCATACTGACGCAGATAATGCGTTTCAGAATCTTCTCTGGAGTATCCAGTATGCAGAGTGGTCCGTATAATGAGGACTCCTTGGGTGGTTTCTTTCCTTTTGGCAGAAGCACTAGTCACTGTTTTTTCCAGTTTGTGGGCAATGTTCCCTCTTCTAGACATGTATTGTACAAGTCTACGAAGACCTCTGGATGAGCATGAATGTCATACTTCAACGCAATATTTGGAATGCTATCCGGCCCTGGGGCCTTGTTGTTTCCTACCTTTTGCAGGCGGCTAACAATTCCTTAATCGTGATCGGTGGGATAGCCTCTTCATTTAAACCTCTTTCGATGACACTCGGCTCTTCCAGTTGCCTGGGAAACAGCGTGGTCACTACCTGGTGTAATAGCTCCGGGCATTTTGGAGGGAGCACGTAGCTTTCTTTAATCTTTTTCATTACTATTTTGTATGGTCGACCTCAAGGGTCTTGTTCGACCTCATCCTGTAATTCCTTAAGGTACCGTCGTTTGTTTTCGCAGATTTTCTCCTTAAGACTCCTTTTAGCGTCCTTCATTTCTTGTCCGCGAGCATCTACTATTTCCTGGCTTATTTTATAGTATTTTTTCCTCGCCCGTTGTTTTTGTCTTCAGGTCCAGTGGCACTTGCTACATGCATTCGCAATCTCCTTGTCCCACCAGTATACTGGTGGTCGTCTACTGTATGCCACTCTTCGTGGCATTGCAGTGTCACATGCTTGGATGATGTTTACCGTCACCTGTTCCGCCTTGCTGTTCGTCGTTTCAGACAGTTGCATTTCTTTTAGTGCTAACAGGAACATCTCTTTATCATAATCCTTCGTTTCCCAACTAACTCTATTTGTCGTTGTGCTCGCGCTGGGCCCCCTTTTTGGTATTCCTACGTTTATTATTATGGCCTGATGATCACTATGTGTGTCATGTTCACTTACTGTCCACGAATCAACTGAGCCAATAAGGCTGCTACTAACAAACATCAGGTCGACAATAGACCCTGCGTCTCCTCTTCTAAATGTGTGGGTGCATCCTTGGTTAACTAGGATCAAATCCAGAAGAGCAAATGCTTCCAGAAGTACCCCTCCTCTGTAGTTAGTCTTTATGCTGCCCCACTCCACAGCCCACGCATTAAAGTCGCCTGCAATCAGTATTGGTTTCCTCCCTACTACGTCTTGTATGAGCCAATGTAGCAGTTGTTCGAACAGAGGGCTGTAAACAGTAACACCTGCTACCTTAGCCCGTATAAATCCTTCTTAACGAATCTTCATATTTTCACAGAAAGCAACGTTTCCACATGCCCAGATTGCTGCTTTACTCGTAGTGTCCATTTCCCACGATAATTCGTCTAGATCCTTGTATTGCTCACACACAATAGCTACGTCTATCTCTTTCTCGCGAACATACTGATTGAGTAGGTCCTGTGCTGTCTCACAGTGGTTTAGATTTATCTGCACTATCTTCATTTTCGTTGGTTCTTCAGTACTTTTAATGCAGATCAGTAGGCTGGGCATGTATAGCTACCAGCTGCATGGTCACTCTTTGATTCTCCATCCTTTTCCCGGCAGATAATGCAACTCAGCGTGTTTGTGCAACTTTTCGCTGCATGTCATTCCATTCCGCACTTAGAACAGCATTTACTTCTGTCGTACGTCTCTTTACACTTTTTTGCGATATGGCCAAAACCCAGGCATTTATAGCATCTAGGTGGTCGTGTCTCTTGACTAATCTTCCTGATTCTGTAATTTACTCAACCTACTTCAAGCTTTTCCCGTGCGATCGCTTTTAGTGCAATCTGGGCAGGCAGCTGTACGAAGGCAGTCTGCGTATCTCTATAAGTTTTCCGAAGAGTCTTTACGGACGTCTCCTCTACTACTTCTTTCTCTTCTGGAAACTCTCTACTCAGGGCTTCTAGAATATCCTGCTTAGAGGTAGGCATATTCAGGTATTTTAATTCAAAGACCACTTCATGCTGAAGCCTCTTGATTGTGGTTTCTTTTACCAGCATCGCTTTAACCGCTTCTTGAAGTTCCTGCGTTTTCACTTCTTTGGTGCATCGTAGCTCCAAAAGAAGATCTTCTGCCACCGTTTTGCATATATTTTTGTGGCTGTTACCAAGCACCATCAGATTAGGGTCCGCTTTTATTTTCCTCAAAATATTAGCGTACGAACTTCCTTCAGCAGCTTCTATAACAAGTGCATCCAGCCTGGTGAGTCTCTCTCGTGGTTGTATAGTGCCATTTTTGTTCTTGGCACCGGTGCTTTCGCGTATCTCCTCTTTCCTCTTCTTTTCTTTCTTTTTCTCCTTTCTGGTAATAACCTCCTGTCAGGGTGGGTCTGCCTTTTCTTTCGAAGACACCTGTGATTGGATTTTTGATGCGACTTTCACAGAGGCTACTTCCTTATTTTTCCTTGTTCTTTTATCGTAGTTTTATTGTCGCTCTTCTACCTGGCTTGATGACATTGCCTTACGCTTATTTAGCGTTCTTGTCGTCACCGCGTTTGATGCTTCTATCGTCTGTGATGCCTTGTCCTCCTTCTGAATACGCTGCTGGTTCGGTGACATTTCCGCTTTTTTAGCATCAATCCAAGGCTCTTCTTGCTCTTTTCTAGCGCCACTTGTCCTCTTTCAAGCCGCTTAACCTGGATCATAATCGCCGATAGATCGCTTTTAACAGGCTTATGAATGTTGGATGAGTTTGACACAACATTATCCATAGAGTCCAGCCTGTCTCGGATCTTCTCCCATATGCTTTCTCGTTCTCGCTTAGCATCCCGGATTGTATTCCAGATCTCAAGAGCTCCTTTTTCCTGCTTTCTCTCCTTGCTTGGTTAAAATTTCCATGCTCGATAATAGTCTTCATTCCGGTATGTGTTCGACTACCGTCGATCCCCCCGTCTATGGAGGCAGCTGACATGGCCCCAACACATGACTGTAAGTGGTGCCAGACTGGGAACATCATACCAGAGTATAGCACGCGATACTGCCCTAGCCCACCTCCACTCTCTCGAACCTCCCACCCAGAACAAAGTGCTTGGCTCTTGGAGAGTTTGTGGCAGACATCAAGCAATATCACGCACTCGCCTTAGCCGATTGATCGGTACTGGCTATGTGACCGGCCTCTTGTCTTGCCGTCAGCGGTAGCCAAAGGTGGTTCAGGTCACTTTGGCTCGCAACCTCAGATTGCCTCCCCATCCAGGATCTTCTTTTGGCAGCTTACGGGTCGCACCTCACGGCAAACGCGGCGGTCTGATTTTGTCCGCAGAGCATATTTTATTTCTGTTCTACCCTCCGAGGTATATACCCCAGCGAGCTCTCCATCCGCCACCCAGGGGACGCGCCATATACAAGTGTCAGGTTTACCCGCGCGCGCGCGTATGTCAAACTGTAAATATATGTTCTAAATGTTGTATTTTGCCAAAAAAAATTTCAGCGCGATTCCTTCACTTGGCTTAAAGTTATAGTTGGTCAAATTGGGATTTCAAGCAATTTTTTGCCTATTTTCGATATTGTCTACTACATTATGCAATGTACGATTTATTACACGTAATTTACCGATAAGCTGTACATTTAAAAAATGAATAGTTTGTATTCTTTAAGGAAACATCAGAAGAATGAATAATAAATAATAACTTAAACACAACTTTGACTGCATGGTTAGAACTTAATGCAAACGATCCACAAGCTAGACAGTACTTGAATGTTAATATACCATATTTTTTCGTTTTCAATGAAAAATTAAGAAATGGACACCAAGAAGAGTTTGGAAGCCAATTATAGGTAGAATGTACTTTGTAAATCCGAAGGATCGTGAAAGATTTTTTTAAATTATATTATTATTACATGTAAAAGGGGCTCAATCTTATAAAGAATTACTAACATTGGAAAATGTTACATACGCAACATTTCATGAAGTAGTTGTAGCTAGAAAATTAATAACCACTGATGAAAAATGGGACAAATGTTTGGAAGAAGCAATCAAGGTTGAATTTCCTAAAGCTCTGTGTAACCTGTTTGATTATATATGCGCATTTTATCACCCAGTAAATGTTAAAGAATTATTTGAAAAATATGAAGTATATTTTTAAAGTCCATTGTTAACTAAAAAAATAGGTAAAAATATCTCACTGAAACATATTAATTCTATTTTAACAAGTCACGGTTTCTATTTTAACAAGTCACGGTTTCTATTTTAACAAGTATACATTGACTGATTTCAATTTAACTTAATTTAGAGAGGATGTTAACGAAACCAATTATGAAGAATTTTATACAACAAATAAAATTGAAAATGATCAATTATACAATATAAGCTCTTTAACGAATAAACAACGTGAAATTTTCGATGCAGTAATAAATAGTGTAATTTATAACGTTTATCAAGTGAAAGGTTTCTTTTTTGCTGGACCAGAAGGTAGTGGAAAAAGCTACTTACTAAATACAATTATCACTCATTTAAATAAAGAAAAAATAAGTGTTTCACTTGTAGCATGGACTCGTATAGCAGTAAATTTATTAATAAATGAAAGAACTGCACATGAAATTTTTAAATTGCCATTACATATAAATGAAGATTTAACGTGCAACATTACTTCCAATTCAATATATAAAAAAAATCTGCAAAATATAGAAGTCATAATTTGAGATGAAATGACAATGACATCAGACATGATTTTTCGGCAGTGGATAAATTATACAAAGACTTATGTAATAATGACTTTGAATTTGGTAGCAAAGTAAAGATTGTATTAGGTGACTTCTGACAAACACTACTTGTTGTCAAACATGGGAATCGAACAAAAATTATTTATGGAGTGAATTCTAAATACTGACTTTAAAAGATAAAATCAGGGTTAGTTATTGTGACAAAAAGTTAAAATGATGGCTATTGAAAATTGGAGATGGAAAATATTCCAACAAATTTGAAATGGACAATGATATAACTTCACTTCCAACATAATTATTATCAACCAATTATATAACCATGGATATTTATGGAGATAGTTTTAATAATAATGTCAATAAACTTTGCAAAAGAGTAATTTTCGCGCCAAAAAACAATGATGTACTAAAAATTAATAATAACATTTCAAATAGGATGCAAGGCGATGTAAGAGAGTATCTAAGTGTAGATTTATGGGAAGATGATAATAAAGAGATGTTACCAATAGAATTTTGAAATTCACTTACGCCAAATGGCCTACGGCCTCATAAGATAGGTTTAAAAGTAGGTGCTATATATATATATACACACACACACACACCCACACATGGTGATAAAAGCAATCTTTATATAAGTAACTTGCTGCTGTCAGCCATAGCAGGGCAGCACAAATTTTGTCTACGATATGACAAAGTAGTGGTTGACAAAGAAAAGCCTCTACTGTTTATAGGCTTACAGGATACGGGCTGTGCAATAATATATTGTGATGATACGCGTGCTTTTAAAAAAAAGGAGAGATAAGAAAGTAACAGGATTACAAGATTCACGAAGACAGAAGAAAGAGCAGGTTTAGTCAGAAAAAAGGTAAAAGGAAGAAGGGTAAAAACATCCTTAAAATTTAGTCTAGGCATGGTGTAGAGTTTAAGTGAAAAAAGTTAGTTCAAGCAAGTATGAGTAAGTATGAGATGTAATATAAGTTTTTTAAAAAAATTTAGACTAGGCGTAGTGTAAAATTATATATATATATATATATATATATATATATATATATATATATATATATATATATATATATATAGTGAGTTTGCGTGAAAAAAGATGATTCAAGCAAGCATGACATGTAATATAAGGTCACTTCGTATAAAAATTAGTTAAAGTATGCGTATATATACATGGTGATGAGTATGATAATATACAGTTACAGTGCAGGTGTTCAATATAGTTAGAGTGAAAACAATTCATATTTTCTTAAGATTTAAGGTTATGCAGAGGGATAAAATATCAAATATACGTATATATAGATACATATGCTCAGTGATGGCTTAGAATATAGTATATTGAACATATATAGTCATTGTACAAGTATTTCATAGAAGCAAGTGTAAAAAGTTTAGTTTTTCAAGAATTTAGTATGGGTATGGTAAAGAAATGTCAGTTTCTACCTTTATTGGTTTACAAAAGTATGTCTAAAAAGATGCATATACATGGTGATCATGTATAATATAGTATATTTAATATACATAGTGAATTTGATTAAAAAAAGTTGTTTTGAGCAAGTTGTAATATAAGGTCACTTCTTATGAACATCAGGTCCTGCGCACGGACGGAAAGTCAATTTTTGGAGAATGAGGCTTCGCTAGTAGAAGACTTTTTTCAGTTGGGTATTTAGAATTTTTAAATACTGTGAATTTGTTCAGAATTTAATTTTCTACAAAATAGCCAGAATACTTTTATAAAAAAACCTTTTTGTAAAAAATGGCTCTGAAAGAATAAAAAAAAACACATTTTTGGTCAAATCCAATAGGCGTTCGCCCTGGGTATAAGACATTTCTTCGAAACTCTTTATACGGGGCGAGTTCCTAAAAATGGAAAAACAGGTATCGGTCTCAAAATCTCTCACAACTGTTAAAAGTCAAAATTCTAATTAATACCTTGACAAAAAGGCAAAAATACTTATCACTTTCTTTACGTAAAAATACACTGGAAACTAGAAATACAATGTAATAGAGATGGTAGTTTCTGTGTAACTGCCTATAAGTAAAATTTGAAACGCTAAATTAAAAAATTCATATGGGCCTTGATGTGAAAATAGGAATGAAAACAGCGTATAAGTATCTGTGTAAAATTTCAGTTGTCTAGTAGCCTTTTTACAATTCTAAGGGTATTGTATAAGGATAGACTTAAACGTACTGACTCGGATACTGAAATTTTCTTTAAATTCACCTCTCAAACCTCACCGAGGGCTACTGTGGGCAAAGATACACAGATACATCTTTAAACTATTTTCAATTGTACTTCTGGCTATATTTTCAAAAAAAAAAAAAACTAAATAATATTCACACACTGTATTACTTTAAATAGGGTTAGGGTGCCACTTTTCAATACACATGTTTTAATACTACACACTCTTGGTAATGATTAATTTTTACTAAGGTTTCTTGCTAGTTATATTACATATATTATCAAGGTTTATAAATTTCATTTTAAACACCTCAAATATTTCTACCAGGTTTATGAGTTATGATGACAGTTTTGAGGGTTATGGGTTTAAAGCGCGGTCCTGATTTAATTGCCTAGGCAACCAATCAGCAACCAATCAGAATCACGTATTGAATGCTTCACAACAAAGGCCATCATTTTTTAAAGAGAGGATGGGTTTTTTCTCTATCTGATGATATCTCTCGGTTGTGTTCAAAATATTGATTTGGCTGTATTGGTCTTCCCAAGGCAGGTGGTGTGGTGATAATGTCCTAAAAAAAGAAAAAACTTTTTTTATAACATTTCCTTATCTTTTCTCAACGTTTCAACGGACAATGCCGCCCTCATCAGGAGACTGATTGTTAATATATAATGTATATACAGTGTAACAAAAACTTACAATTATGGAGAATTACTCGGTACAAAATTCCCGAGAAAGCGCTTTCCCGCCGAGTGGCGGGGGGAACGTGGTTGAACAGTGTGTCTTTCGTAGCTGTTCGATTCTAATTCGTGCGAGTCGAAATTTTCGTCGTGTTTTTATAGCGCAGAGCAGTGAGAAGAGAGTCGAGCGGCCGTGTTGACAATTTCTTCCGCTATTGACGTCAGAGGATGACTCACGTTTGTTTTCTTTTCAGCTGGTTTATAACGTGTGGGTATACTGTATTTAAATTTTGTGTATCGCCCTTCTTATTAATTCCGTTTTCTTGTAAGTGCATGTGTAGCATTTCGAAAACTAGTCTTTTGTTTACGTGGTTTTGGTTACTTCAATATTAAAACGTTAGGTCAATAACAAAATTGGATGCCATGTTCGATTTCGATTTCGACGAATCAGCAATTATGGAGAATGATTTAGGTAGCATGAGTGAAATATATGAATTCTGTAATGCTAAACATTTCAAATTTAAAATATTATGTGATAAGAAGTTTTCTAATTGTTGCAATTTAGAAAACGTTGTATTATCTGACAATATCACTTATCCTTAACGTTTAAAAAAATTAGTTTCTTGAAACACTGACTAAAGTAAACACTTTTTAAATAATATTAGACAATATAATTTTACACTTGCTTTCGCAAGTTTTGGAACTAGATTTAACACTCTTTTCGGGAAAGGCCCTCAAGTTATTCGAATAAGTGGTTAAATTTTCCACAATATTTATACCTTACATCCAGACGAAAACGAAACCAGAAGATATGGCAACTATACATCATTGATAATGAAATCGCCTCGTAATCACGATCACAAACTAATGTGTCGTGTTCCTTAATGCTATTAAAGAAATTAGATAGAAATTAGATAGGAAATTAGACACGATCTTATAACGGCCACACTTGACGTACAGCTGCCACGACACGTGTCTCTAACTTATACTTACAGAAACTACAAAGGCATCTGCGCCGAGAAGCTAAGGGACTTCCTCGGTGCGTGCGACTGGTCATTTCTCGCCACGTCATCACTAAACGACTGCATCACACTACTAAACACTAACCTAACAAACGCTATAAATCATCTCCCCCCATTACGTACAGTGACCCCAAGACCAAAACGACACCCGTGGTTTACCACGGCTCTTCGTGACCTCTTGAAAGAACGGGACCGACTAGAAGAAAAACCACGTTCTCGCTTCTCCATCGAAGACCTCAACAAGCATTTCAGCGGTGTGTCCACCGATCCACTAACCCCTGCTGTTGTGGATTATCTGCGCAAGCTCGAGGGTCAGAACACCCCCAAACATTTCAATTTTAGGGAGATAACGGAATCGGACGTAGCAGCCGCGATCATGCACTTTGACTCCCAGGCAAGGGGCAGCGATGGCATCTCACAGGTTGTAATACATAAGGCACTGCCAGTACTCGCTCCCATTCTCTGTCGTATTTTCAACCTGTCGTTGAGCGAGTCATGCTTCCCCTCTGACTGGAAAAAGTCACTAGTGCTCGCGCTAAACAAAGTCAGTTTTCCAACAGCATTAACTGACTATCGTCCGATCTCCCTACTATGCTTTCTGTTTAAAGCACTGGAGTGGCTAGTTCACAGGCAAATCTCTGAACATCTTGAATTGAGACTCTGCCTTGATAATCTCCAAATTGGTTTCCGCTCCGGACATAGTGCACAATCAGGCCCTATCAAGCTGACCGACGATGTCAGGCTTAGGATCAACAAAAAGATGGTAACACTCCTTTTTCTTTTCGATTTTAGTAAGGCGTTTGACACTGTGTGTTACGTCAAGCTACTCAGCAAGCTAACCTCTTTCGGCTTCGCTCAGCAAGTCATCCGCTGGTTCGCGTCGTATGTAACCGGCAGAGAACAGGCTGTCATTGGTGACAATGGGGAACTTTCCACCTTTCGCCCACTCAACACCGGGGTACCGCAGGGATCTGTTCCGGGTCCTCTGTTGTTCTCGCTGTATATCAATGATATCAGCTTCTGCCTCGACTCTGATATATCTCATCTCATATACGCGGATGACTTGCAGATTTATAGCCAATGCCACCTGGAGGAGTTCGACTCCTGTTCCGAGAGGATGACTGCTAACGCTGACAGGATTTCAGGCTAGGCTGCACAGAATCATCTAAAACTAAACGTTCGCAAAACTCAGGCAATCGTCCTGGGCTCTCCCTACTACATTAATGCTTTGCCAACTTTTGCTAATACCTATATCAATATACGAGCAGCCTGGGTCGGATACCAATCATCTGTGCGCAGTCTAGGGTTGGTGCTCGACTCTAACAATAAGTTAACCTGGAAAGAACACGTCACACAATTGTGTAAACGTACCCACTCACTAATGTACAGACTCAATGTTTTTAGAGAGAGCACTGATCAACGACTTCGCAAGCACCTTGTGCAAGCATTATTATTCCCTATCATTGACTACTGCTCACTAGTGTACTGCGATCTGACTCAAGAACTAGACAACAAGCTACAGAGACTGGTGAACATGGGAATCCGTTACATCTATGGTGTAACAAGGGACGAGCACATCTCCCTCTACAAGCGTGAGGTGCAATGGCTCACCACCGCTAGACGTAGAAAATACTTCATGGCCTGCTTCTTAAGGAAGCTCTTTCACACTGCCACTCCAGCATATATCATGGCCTTTGCCGAATTCCACATTGCACTCTGCCCTGTGAGGGGGGAGGTGACCCTCCTGGACATATCCCCCTTCGCCACAGAGACGCTGCGAAAGTCATTTCATGTCAGCGCCCCATATCTTTGGAACGCTCTACCACCTCATCTGCGGAACACAAACTCTGTCACACATTTTAAGATACTGGCCAAATGCCACTTCTTGGCACAGGACAACATCGAGCCCTAGTCAATACTCTTTCACTCTCCACATACAGCTCACATCTTCCCATCTCGCCCTCATCACATCACATTCCATTGCACATTCCATCTCACACACAACATCTATCACCCAAACTAAATTGAAAACACTCTATATACATCAATTACTAAAATGTAAATATTGTACAATATAATGTACAGAAAAATGATATAAATCTAAATCTAAATCTCTCTCGCCCCTCTCTACGCCATACTCTCTCTCGCTCGCGCGCGCGCATCTTCCAAAGCCGCCATCTACCTGTCGCTCGCGTATAACTGCTGTTTGGCTTTTATTGCCCTAGCGCCGACTCTGATCCTTCCTGCGCTGTAAAGAGAGAGATTGTTTTACGTGTAAAATTTATATGGTGGCCCTGAAAAGGGCCGATTGTTTTTCAAAATATGTATTATTGTAATTAGCGTATCAGCTTGCTGTAGCCGTCTGTTTCGGGGCACAAAAAGGTGTGCGTGGAAAAGGATTTTTGATTCTGTGACGAGGAGGAGGATTTTTTGGACAGATTATTATAACCGCTTTTCTCTGGAAACGAGAAAGTGTTGGTTGAATATAACGACTGATTGTTCTGCTTTCTTGGCTCCTTGCTTCTCATGAGAGGCTGTCTCTCTTCCCGCGTAGAACCTTTTTTCTGCTTTTTGCTCTGCTTCTGCTCCATGGTCGAATTGCTGCTTTGCCGGTCGCTTGACGAATGATTCGCATCGAAATGAACGCGTGCATATATAACTTTACTACACGGTGCCGCAAAGCCTACTCTAAACTTGACGTGTGAGCCCTCCTCGTAGTAAACCGGGCACCAACTCTTTCGGCGGAGTAGGCATCCGGTGAAAGTTGTAAGGTACGCTGCGGTTGCTTGGAAGTTGTTGTCGTCGCCTGCTGATGATGGTGGAGGCGAAGGCGATCTCGTCGAATCCATACCCAGGAAGCACAAGCAGGGCTGTCCGTTGCACTTCCAGCAGCGAAAGAGAAGGCACCTCCAGCACTGCTGCCGCATGTCGTGCTCTGAACTGTTGGTGATGCACACTTTTTACCCCACGTTGATCGGCACAAACTGTACCACGAGAGAAGCCTTTCGCTCGGCTTCTTGCTGCTTTTGGTGCAACAGCGCTGACATGTCCAGCATTCTTTGCTGGTAGCGCTCGAGCTGACCGTCCAGCTTCTCTATTTCACGTTTTTTAGCTTCGATACTTGCGAGAAGCGCATCGCGTTGGGCTGCTAATTTTTTCAATTCTGCCATGATGGTGGCCACGTGCGTGCTCTCTGTAGGGACTCAGAGCGGACTGATCGGTGCGAGCCGTTTCATAAACGTAAGCCGATGGCAAAAATTTCTGCACGTGGGTAGAGGGAGACCGCACCTCTCCACTTTTTGCATCTTAACAACGTTCTTTGTCTTAATAATGCGAAACCGTTGGTAATGCTATACTCAGACTCGATTATTTGTATACACTTGAGCTTTAGCGAGGGCTTATCAGAAAAAATCAGAGACGGGTAAGAGCGAAAGAAAGGTTCTCAATGTCTCGCGAATCAGCTCCAGGAAATACCGTGTGATCATGGACTCGGGCTTTGTTTTATTATCGCCAACGGATTAGTTTTCAAAACTAAGTAGAGAACGAATCATCGGATCTCCGGCAGACACTCGAGAATAAGTGAAAACTGTTCGCTCTACAAAGATTACAGGTGGTCGATAGATGAAATTAAAAACGGTCAGCCGTAGAGTCATAAAAAAACTGTTCGGGCCGCGTCACCGGATCTATCGGTGGTGACGATCCGTTCTCTGAGACGTCCGCTATCTGCCTAAGGTTTATGAATGCTACGTGCCTAAATCGCAAACACCGACTACGGTCTCAGATTTATTTCTGTCGATCACTGGTGGCAGCCCGGATTTCTCAGCAATGGCTGTAATATGCGCTGCACTTTGTTTCCAAACAAATCCCCCTTTTGAACACTTTCTCTGCTTTGCGATTCTTCTTATTCGTTGAAATCACCCCTAAGGCGGGCCTGATATTTTCATATCAGCCCTGAGCCGTCTACAAAACTCCTCCGTACGCCAGCGCAGTCATCAGTCTCTCAAAATGCGTGTCATTGAGAGAGCCAGATTACCCAGTCTCGCAGAAATATCCAGTGCTACGAACAAAGTTCGCGATGCAATCCTGCGCGTAGCCAATGCGCTCAAAGGTTGTCACCTGCCTGTGCAGAGGAAGTGCACCCGCGAGTGGTACGTGCGTGTTCATCGCATGTGTGAGGAGAGGCTGCGATGGGAGCTGCGCTGCTTGCTGACGCATTGCGCGTACCGCTGGATCGCCAGTTTTTATCACAAATAATTTAGACATTCTATCGTTGTGATAAAAATCGTCGGCAGTTTCCTGGTGGATCGCGGTGCACGCGATGTGTACTGCCCGAGGCATATCATCGAGGAACATGGTAAGGGTTTACAGTGTTCCCTACAATCAGTTAAAAAAAAAATAGTTTTAATAATACTTATTTGTTTTTTATAAGCACAAGCGGTTGTGCGATGTGCTGCAGATTTGTCGTACCTGCTGCAAAAGCGTGAACCGGCAGCGCGGTAAGCACAAGTGCGGCAAAAATTGGTGTTGACATTGCAGGTCAACACACGGCTATAATCAACACTGTTTTATACAGCTAAAAAAATGAGGCTTCAGCGAAAAAGTATCTTTATGTTTTCTAAGATCTGGAAACGATGCAAGAAGCATCGTATCGAGGCGATGAAAGCATAAAGATGCATGTCCCGAATATCTGCGTTGCACGCGACAAAATGGACTTTGAAAATATAATATGTATCGCGCACAACGCACGAGGGTACGATGCGTGCAGCGAACGTAGTATTCGATTTCAGCAAGGAAATCGTTGACCACTGTCCCATGGATGTGACGATTCTGCGTCTCGCGTGTGTGGCTTTGAGAAAATTTTTTCTCGAGGTCGGAGACACGGACCCGTTTGTAGTGGCTACTATAATCGCATCCGCGTACTCTCATCTCTATAGAAAAAATTTCTTAGAGTCACATACTATAGGAATAGTCCCCAGGGGCGGGTATAGGCGCGCCGACAAGCACTCCCAAAAATCCGTCGAGTAGCTGCTGCAGTGCGAGCGAGACATCGGTCGCGAAAGGTCGCGAGGGATTTTTGGTCGATGGATTTTTACCAACTGCCAATCCAGCCGAAAATCCCATTGTTTTTGAATACCAGGGCTGCTATACGCATGGCTACCCTGAGTGTTTTAAAAACAATCGCAACAAGCCGAATGCCTGGGGTCGTACTCTCGATGCGTTGCTCGAAAGTACACGCGCTAAAATCGCGCAGATCCAAAATCTCTGCTGGTCAACGAGGAGGTGATGTACGCGAATTGACAGTACATCGAATGATGCCGTGGAGTCTACTCCATATACGAACGTAGTTATAGCAGCATACACGTCAACTTTGGCCCGCTTGAAACTATTTTCGTATTTGGAGAAGCTCGGCAAGCAAACGCTGTACTGCGACACTGATTCGTGCATATTTGTAAGCAATGAAAACGCACAAGAATACAAGCCCCCGTTAGGCTCGTTGCTCGGCGATATGACCGACAACATCGACGAAGGGACTTTAATTACGAGCTTCCTCTCAGGCGGTCCGAAATTTTACGGCTACAGATCTATCTCGCTAAATTTCTCTAATTCTTTGAGAATAAATTATCCTAGCATTAAGAGTATGATTGAAAATTATTTTAAGTCTGTTGAAGGAAATGAATGCATTATTCTTAAGTTTAATTCTATTAAAAGACTGCCAGACCACACTGCCGTCACGCGAGAAGAGGTCAAATCGTGTAGCATAGTTCTAGAAAAGCGTATGTATGTCACTTCTGGGTTATCGCTCTCGTACGGTTATAAAAGTTAAGTATAGTATGTAAGTTGTTTGTGAATAAAAAAATTTAAAGAATCTCATTTTTGTATTAGTTTTTAAGTAATATAAATTGTTCTGCGTTATGTTTAATATATTTATAATAAAAAAAAGTATTTTAAAATTTTTCTTGTAATTATAACATCCTCTTCTTTCTCTCTCTCTCTCTCTCTCTCTCTCTCTCTCTCTCTCTCTCTCTCTCTCTCTCTCCTCTCTCTCTCTCTCTCTCTCTCTCTCTCTCTCTCTCTCTCTCTCTCTCTCTCTCTCTCTCTCTCTCTCTCTTACGGAATCGGACGTGTTGGCCGCAGTTCAGCATTTCACCTCTCAGGCCAGGGGAACTGATGGCATCCCACAGGTTGTTGTCTCCAAGGCCATGCCAGTACTGGCGCCCATATTATGTCGCATCTTTAACCTGTCCTTGAGCGAGTCATGCTTCCCCTCGGACTGGAAAAGGTCACTGGTGCGTGTACTCAACAAAGTCAGTTCTCCAAAATCCACTACTGACTATCGTCCAATCTCACTCTTATGTTTTCTATCCAAGGCGCTGGAGTGGCTGGTACATAGGCAGCTTTCTCATTACCTGGAAACTAGGCTCTTGCTTGATGACCTACAGACAGGTTTTCGTACCGGTCACAGCACACAGTCCGGCTTAATAAAGCTGACTGATGATGTCAGGCTTGGAATAGACAAAAAGAAGGTCACACTTCTTCTTCTTTTTGATTTTAGCAAGGCGTTTGACACTGTGTGTCACGCCAAGCTCCTTAGAAAGCTAACCTCTTTCGGCTTTTCTAAGCAGGTCATCCGATGGATTGCATCTTATCTCACGGGCAGACGGCAGGCCGTCATTGGTGACGACAATCAACTATCCTCTTACCTTCCGCTCAATACGGGAGTCCCACAAGGATCCGTACTGGGCCCTCTACTTTTTGCACTGTACGTCAATGACATAAGCCTCTGTCTGGACGTGGATATTGCACATCTGATCTATGCGGATGACCTGCAGATCTACACCCAGTGCCACCTCGAGGATCTTGACTCCTGTTCCGACAGAATGAGAGCTGATGCCGAGAGGATAAGGTGCTGGGCTGGGCATAACAACCTAAAACTCAATGTCCTCAAAACTAAGGCGATCGTCCTGGGCTCGCCCTACTATATCAATGCTCTACCTACAATGGCTAACACGTACATCAATATAGGGGGAGCCCGGGTTGATTTTGAATCTTCTGTGCGCAGCCTGGGGGTCGTGCTTGACTCCAAACTAACCTGGAAAGAACACGTAACACAAATGTGTAAGCGTGCTCACTCTCTTATGTATAGGCTATACTTTTTCAGGAAAAGCACGAATCTCGGTCTGCGTAAACACCTCGTCCAGGCCCTACTGTTCCCGATCATAGACTACTGCTCACTGGTTTACTGCAACTTGACACAAGAACTCGACATTAAACTACTAAGACTGGTTAACACAGGTATACGTTACATCTATGGTCTTAAGAGGGGCGAGCACATCTCGCCTTACAGGCGCGAGCTGCAATGGCTCACCACTGCCGGACGTAGGAAGTACTTTGCGGCCTGCTTCTTGCGAAAGCTCTTTAACAATGCTAAACCATCTTATTTAATTGCCTACTTTGACTTCCACGTCGCACTCCGTCCTGTGAGGGGTGAAGTGATACCGCTAGACATACCTCCTTTCTCGTCGGAGGCGCTGAGGAATTCATTTCACATAATCGCCGCATACGTTTGGAATTCATTACCCTCACGATTACGAGACATCATACCCATCAATCATTTCAAAAGTGAGGCTAAAAAATACTTTTTTAGCCTTGAAAATTCGTAATTCGTAATCATCCTCATAGCAAACCAAGCACTTACTTCTCATACAGTCTCATACATCACCATCATTAAACAAAACTACAAACACACACACACACCTTCAAGCACACCTACACACAATCCTCAATCCAATTAAACTTTAAATTATGTATCGATATATACAAGTATTGTACAACACATTGTACAGCAAATAAATCTAATCTAATCTAATCTCTCTCTCCGCCGGAACACCGCCAGGAGTGATGGCAGACTGCCACCACTGGCCGTCACCCTCTCGACGAGTGCACTAGCACGAGCAATCGTCGTTGCCAAAGCTCGTAAACGCAAGCTCCACACCAACGAGCTGGACGCAACCGTGATGGAGGAGGCCAAAGCTCTGAGCCCTGACCACCAAGGGCTCATAAACATCAATGAGCTACTCCCTACCGACGTCCACAAGCTGCGTTCACGGGCTAGGCTGGAAGCCAAGAGGAGGCAGGGCTGCCGAACGTTCGTCAGGACGGGAGATTGTTCATGCGCTGCAACGATGACAACGAGCGTGCCACCGTCATCACCGCCGACGCCGAGCTAGATGATTTTTTAGCTCGGATTCCGCTCGCCGTAAAAATCACTCCACAATGAAGCTGCCACACATACATTTCATCCCATCACGTCCGCCATCAAGCTCATCCGCCGTGTCTTCATCGGGTTCTAAGGTATCTCTGTCTGAAGGTCTAAGGGTCTGTCATTTTAATGCGAACTCTCTCACGGGTCACATTGAGATGATCAGGCTCTTTTTATCCACTCGCTCTTTATTCCACGTAATAGCTGTTACTGAGACCTGGCTAAGCGAGAAGGTGACATCCAGCCCTTCACTGGATGATTACCTTCTCTACAGACGAGACAGAAACAGAAACGGTGGAGGTGTGGCCCTCTATATACACAAATCTCTGACGGTTAGTGTTATTTCATCATCCGACGGTGAATGGTCCGGCAAGCCAGGCAAGCCTGAATACCTCTTTTGTGAGATATCGGCCAAGGGAGTTTCTCCCATCTTCGTGGGGGTTGTGTATCGTCCACCTCATGCTCCTTTTTTCCAAGGCTCTAAATTTATTAACGAACTAACAACTCACATGCACAACTACTCCACGAAGGTTATAATGGGGGACTTTAACTCTGACCAACTATCCTCATCTGAAGATGCCAATTTCATCAGGGCCTTCATTGATGAGAACACTCTTTCGTCCGTTCCCTATGGTGCCACGCACCATAAACAGGGTTCTGACACCTGGCTTGATCCGTGCCTAATCGACGAGCAGGATCGCCTGCAGTCATACTGGAAGACAGACGCACCTTTCATCAACGGACACGACCTTATCACGGCCATTCTCGACGTACAGATTTCACGCTACGTACCAAATACATACTCATACAGAAACTTTAAGGGAATCAGCACTGAGAAGCTAAGAGACTTTCTTAGCGAATGTGACTGGTCATCTCTCACCACTTCATCACTTGACGACTGCATATCTTTACTTAACGCTAACCTCACTAACGCCATCAACCACCTCGCTCCATTGCGGACTGTGACACCAGGACGACAACGTCACCCGTGGTACACTGCGGCTCTTCATGGCCTTGTATCCGAGAGCAATAGACTTTACAGGCGTTTCAGGGACTCCAGGCTCGAATCAGATCGACGCGTTTACAGATTAGCTAGAGACTATGCTCACAAACAAGTCGAGGAGGCCAGGCTGAATTATTACTATTCACGCCTGTCCACCTTGACCGATATTGCTGAGATCTGGAAAGAGCTGGAGAAACTTGGAATTTCTGCCACCAAGGCCCCCTTACCATCTAGATTTACCACAGATGAACTCAACACGCATTTCAGCGCGATCTCAAATGATCCGCTGGCTCCTGCTGTTGAGGATTATCTTGTTACCCTGGAAAGTCTTGACCTCCCGGAACATTTCGAATTCAAACCTATAACGGAATCGGACGTGTTGGCTGCGGTGTCGCACTTTGACACTCAAGCCAGGGGGAGCGACGGCATCCCACAGGTTGTCATCTCAAAAGCATTGCCGGTTCTTGCTCCCTCACTAAGTCATATTTTCAACCTGTCCCTTAGCGTCCCTGCTTCCCATTTGCCTGGAAATTGTCACTTGTGCGCGCACTCAACAAAATCAGTTCACCAATAGCCCTGACTGATTACCGTCCGATTTCACTTCTCTGCTTTCTTTCCAAGGCTCTGGAGTGGCTAGTGCACAGGCAAGTCTCAGAATACCTTGAATCAAGGCTCTTACTAGATAACCTTCAAACAGGCTTCCGCACTGGTCACAGCACTCAGTCTGGCCTAATTAAGCTAATTGATGATGCCAGAGCTGGGATAAACAAAAAGAAAGTAACACTACTCCTTCTCTTTGACTTTAGCAAGGCGTTTGACACTGTGTGTCACGTCAGGCTCCTGAGAAAGCTATCCACCTTTGGCTTCTCAAAGCAAGTCATCCGCTGGTTTGCCTCCTACCTCTCTGGTAGAGAGCAGGCCGTCGTTGGTGACAATAACGAACGTTCTTCTCCTCGGCGTCTCAACATCGGCATCCCGCAGGGGTCCGTTCTGGGTCCCCTGCTGTTTGCATTGTACATCAATGACATCGGTTTCTGCCTTGATACCGATGTTTCCCAACTCATCTACGCGGCTGACTTGCAAATTTACAGTCAATGCCACCTCGAAGAGCTCGATTCTTTATCAAACAAGATGAGTGCCAATGCTGAGAGGATTACTGGTTGGGCTGCACAGAATAAGCTAAAACTTAATGTTGCTAAAACTAAAGCAATTGTCCTGGGCTCTCCCTACTACATAAACGCATTACCCTCAACAGCTAACACTTTCATTAACATAGGGGGTGCCCAGGTCAGGTTTGAATCTTCCGTGCGTAATCTGGGATTGGTGCTCGACTCTAAGCTTACATGGAGGGAGGATATTACACAAGTGTGTAAGCGTGCTCACACGCTAATGTACAGGCTTTACTTTTTCAGGAAAAGCACCAATCTCAGGTTGCGCAAGCACTTAGTGCAGGCCCTCCTGTTTCCTCTTATAGACTATTGTTCTCTCGTATACTGTGACCTGACGCAGGAGCTCGACCTAAAACGTCCGAGGCTCGTGAATACAGGAATTCGGTACATCCATGGTGTAAGAAGAGATGAGCACATCTCCCCATAGAGGCGGGAGTTGCAGTGGCTAACCACTGCCGGACGCAGGAAGTATTTCACTGCTTGTTTCCTAAGAAAAATGTTTAACACAGCTGTACCATCATACGTACTGGCATACTTTGACTTCCGCGTGACACTTCGGCCTGTTAGGGGGGAGGTGATACCTCTGGATATTCCGACATTCGCGACGGAGACGCTGAGGAACTCGTTTCATATCAGCGCCTCATACCTATGGAACAACCTACCATCTCACATTCGTAACACTACATCTGTCTCAGGTTTCAAGAGACTAACTAAAGAGCACTTTCTCGAGCTTGAAAATACAAACACTTGAATCTCTTGTACACATTCACGCAAACGCACACACTCACACACTTTCGCTTAACCCATCTTCACATTATCATACTATCACAATACACATTTTTGCTGTACTACTACTCCTGCTGTATACAATTTATCGTACAACATATTGTACGCCAAATAAATCTAATAAATCTCTCTCTCTCTCTCTCTCTCTCTCTCTCTCTCTCTCTCTCTCTCTCTATTTCTCTCTTTCCCTTGGGTTTCCGGAGTTTTCAGATTCTGTCGATATTCTTTCTTTGTCTGTGGTATCGGCTGATTCTGGAGGCTTTTTTAATGTGCCTCTTTTCCTTGTTGTTTTAAATCGTATTATCGCGGCCCGCGAGAGTACACGCGTAATCGCGGTCCGCGCGCGTGACCGCCGCCGCCCCCCACGGTAGAGGAATAATATTAATAGAAAGCTTTTCGGGAAGAGAGCGCTTTAGTCGAAAAGATGGATACGCGTTGGAAGCATCCTTTTACGGCGTGCATAGTAGGACAGACAGGAGCTGGAAAAAGTTGGTTTCTGTAAAAATTTTCGAGCATCTGCCGGAGATGTGCGATGCTTGCTTCGACAGGGTTCTGTTCTACTATACCGAGTGGCAAGAGACGTACCGCAGCGAATTCAAAGTTGGCGGGAGTGCTGCTGTACCTATCGAGTTTCGAGAGGGACTTTCGCAGCGAAGCGATTACTCTGTGGATACGGGAAAGAAAAAAATTACTGATTCTCAACGACTTGATGCGAGAATCATCGAACGATATAGTTCTGGATTTGTTCTCGCGTTCGTCTTATCATTTGAATTTGTCGGTCCTTCTGGTGACGTAGAATATTTTCACCAGGGAAAGTCTCAGCGCGACATAAGTTTAAATTCAAAGTATCTTGTTATATTTAAAAATTTATCCGGAAGATCTGAGGTTTTTGCAGGAGGCTTACATAAATGCTACGCGCGGACCTCACTCGTATCCTCTTCTTGATCTAACTCAAGCGGCCGTGGATGAGTATAGGGTTCGCACGTGTATATTCCCAAGCGACGATATTCAGTACGCCTACGTGCCGAAATTTGGTAAAAATTAAAAATACAAAATAGGTGTGCTGACCTCTACGCATAAGTAGTAGACAAGAAGTATGGCGTCAACAACATCGAAGAAACAGGCTGGCTATTGTATACCCGTGGCTGCAGTGGACACCAAGCATTTCAACAGAAAACGAGTTGCTGTACTGAACGCTCTTTGTCACACGGACGGTCAACAACGTACGGATCTTTTACGCACAGCCGACAAGAGACTCGTGCGTTGCATATGCAAGTGCCCTTTGAATATCTTGCAAGGTGTAATCAAAATCAAAGACTCGCATAAACGACGACTCAAAAAGCACAAAAACGTGCTGAGAAAATTGACGATTTGCAATAATAAGAAATCTGTCAGCGATTGGCAGAAAAAGAAACGAGTTCTTGTACAGAACGGGTGCTTTTTGCCGCTTCTACTCGCGCCTATTATCGGGGCTCTTGTCTCGAAGTTATTCAATTCAAAGTCACCCATACAAGATTCCGACATTATAGAGCTGATTAACGACGTTGTCGCACGCAGGAAAAAACACTGAATCAGACGGAAGTGCCCATCGGACGTTTACCTTTCGCCAAATTCATCAAGACAGTCGATACACCGATAAAGCTGATTGGAAACCTTGAAATAGTGAAAATCGGTAAAAATTTGACAGAGCCGAATAATACAGCGAAACGACGACTGCCTAGTAAACAGAGTATCGACGCGTTGATGGAAATGCACAACGCTAGCAGCAGCAGCAGCGAATCACCGCCATCGCCTGCTTTGACGAGAAATCGAGCAAAGAACAAGTGGCTACGTCTCGCAAACTTTTAAGCATGTCGTTGTCGTCGTACGAGATGCAATACTACAATGTCTCGCACGAGGCTGGTTACGCGGGTGCGAGAAACCTCGTGCGCGTAAATCGAAAAGGCAAATTATTTAGCGCGTCTGACAAGCGTGAGAAAAAACGAATATACGAGTCGCTTAGTAATCAAGACGCCTATACTCTTCACAGACCCGTTAAGCATAAATTTTCGCTAGTTACAATGTCAGCAACATCGATGCGTGTGGGAATGCGATTTGCTTCAATTAACCACGATCAAAGAGCACAATGACGGATACTATTACCTAATTGTAGTGGTGGATGTATTGAGTAAACACGCGTGGCTGGAGCATCTACGCGATAAAACAGCCGCCAACTTTACCGCAGCCTTCGGACGAATACTCGAACGCAGCGACAGACGCCTCTCGATACTCTTACAATCCGATAAGGGTAAGGAGTTTGTAGGCTAGACGTTTCAGGAATTTTTGAAAAAACGCGACATCAAATTCCGTATAGCTCAAAATCCCAATATCAAAGCGGCTGTGGTGGAAAGACTAAACGTAAGCGCATGTGGCTATACTTTTCTCACAATAACATGCAGCGTTACATCGACGTGGTGCAGAAAATCATCGACGCTTATCATATGCAACGCAGCGGTACGAAGATGCGACCCTGTGACGTAAGCATCTACAATGCTGCGAAAGCGCGCGAAAATTTAGCGAAAGAGCTCGTCTGCAATCGACTTATAAAAACCGCGAAAAGATGGCGTGAGGTGTAATGAATAAATACTGCCCGGATCTTACGTACGCATTAGTCGCACGAAAAATACTTTCGAGAAGGGGTACGAGAAAAACTTTAGCGAGGACGTTTTCAAGATTAAGCGCATATCCAACAGACAAAATTTACCAACGATTAGCCTGGAAGATTTGAACGGCGAAGGGATTGACGACTTTTTTTATCACGAGGAACTCGCACACGTTGGCACGAAACGCATGTCGGACGCTGCTGAGCAATTGAAAACAGAACGCGTAATTCGTACAAAGGGTCGTAGCTCGAAAAAGCAGCTACTCGTTAAGTGGGCTGGCTATTCGGACAAATTCAACTCGTGGATCAAGGAAGTACAAAATATGTACTTATATGTACATACTTCTGAAGTACAAAAAATGTAAAAATGAACCAAAACAATTTTTACCTAGTTCTGCCTAGCAACAGCTGTATAATGTACTACAACCAAAACGCCACCAGCTGCTTTTCAACGCAGCTCTCGCGCGAGCTTAGACTCAGCGGGAATTGGTCCGTTGCGCTCGTCGAAATTCACGTGCCGAGCACTGCCACGCACATTCAAGAATTGGACGCCTTTTACACGTTTAAACAGTCGGAAAACGCAAAGCAGGAAACGCATTTTTTCCGCACGGTATTTACGACAAGATCGAGCAACTAGCCAACGAAATAAATAAATCAGCCGCCTTTCACGATCATCTGCGTCTCGAAGTTGCACCCTTTTAAAAGGGCTACTACATGCTACAGCGCAAGTGTGTCTGCGTTGATCAGCATCAGACAACGTTTAACGAAAAAATTTGCCGTATTTTCGGTTTCGAAGATTTCGAGACTCGGTGAAAAAACGGTACCTTTGTCACATCGTCAATGGGCAGTGTTGTCACGCTAGGAAGCAGACCAGCATCGCTTTTCCGAGCTATTCCCGATCAGCTCTACGTGTACACTGATATATGCCAGCCACACACTGTAGGCGACACTCAAGCTGTTCTACTGCGTATAGTTTCCGTGGATAGTGCAACGTACAAATTCGGCAGTAATATCGTGGGACATTTTGCACCTGCTCGTTATATTCCACTTTTACATCACAGTTTTTGCTCGATTGTTATAGATATAAGAGATCAGCACGGAGTGTGAATACCATTCGAATATGGAACGCGGATGGTTACGCTTCACTTTAAACATAATCGCTAGAGAAAGAGAGAGAGAGAGAGAGAGAGAGAGAGAGAGAAAGAGAGAGAGAGAGAGATTAGACTAGATTAGATTAATTAATTTTATTGGCGTACATTATGTTGTACGATTCAATATGTACAGCAGAGTAGTAAAAGTACAAAAAAGTTTGAGGTATCTGTTTTAGTAGGTGTGTAGTGTAAAAGTATGCTGAGGTGAAGATGGGTTAAGCGAGAGTGAGCAAGTGTGTGCATGTGCGTGACTGTGTACACGATGTTTATGTGTTTATGCGTTTTCGAGTTCGAAAAAGTAATCTTTAGCTAGTTTCTTGAATACTGCGATGGATGTAGTGTTACGGAGGTGTGATGGCAGGTTGTTCCATAGGTATGAGGGCTGATATGAAACGAGTTCCTCAGCGTCTCCGTCGCGAAAGTAAGGATATCCAGAGGTGTCACCTCCCCCCTAACAGGCCGGAGTGCTACGCGAAAGTCGAAGTAGGCCAATACGTATGATGGTACGGCAGTGTTAAACATTTTTCGTAAGAAACAAGCAGTGAAATACTTCCTGCGTCCGGCAGTGGTAAGCCACTGCAGCTCCCGCCTGTATGGGGAGATGTGCTCATCTCTCGTTACACCAAAGATGTACCGAATCCCCGTGTTCACGAGCCTCTGTAGTTTTAAGTTGAGTTCGTGCGTTAGGTCACAGTATACAAGAGAACAGTAGTCTATAAGGGGAAACAGGAGCGTTTTCACTAAGTGCTTGCGCAATCTGAGATTGGTACTTTTTCTGAAAAAGTACAGCCTGTACATTAGCGAGTTTATTACACACTTACACACTTGTGTAACGTGCTCCTTCCACATGAGTTTAGAGTCAAGCACCAATCCCAGATTACGCACAGAAGATTCAAAGCTGAATTGGGCACCCCCAATGTTGATATAGGTTGATATTGAAGGTATTGCATTTATGTAGTAGGGGGAGCCCAGGACAATTGCTTTGGTTTTGTTGACATTGAGTTTTAGCCTGTTCTGTGCAGCCCAGCCCATTGATAATAATGCCAATAAACTTTGCAAAAGAGTAATTTTAGTGCAGAAAAACAATGATGTTCTAAAAATTAATAATTTATTATACAATGTAACCTAAATTATCCGCGGTGAAAATATAAAAAATATTATTTACTTTTACTGATTTACTTTTATCATTTGATAAACATTTTTTTCTAATACATAAACACACGAAAATCTATCATCAACATATATTAGATGTCACAGGTATATGCAACAACGCTATCAAGATGCAATGGCTATTATGAGAAAATTTTATAGCGGACCAGATTTATTCATAACCGTTACATATGGTCCAAAATGGAAAAATTCAAATCTAATTTTGAAAAAAATTTTCAAGAAATTATACGCTCTAAAAAAACTTTTTCTAAAAGTAAAATCCTTGTCAAGAAAAAGACTAATACAAGTAGTGAAATCTCTAAGTTTAAAAATGCCGAGTGTTTTTGCTTTCTCTTAGAGGAAGCTTTGTAATAGTAAAATTTTTTTCGCTGAAACTTCATAGAAACGTATATGAGGTATTTGGAGTTCGAATCATACGTTTTTAGAAAATGTCGGTGCGCTTGTGTGTGTGCATATATGTATGCCGGCATAATTCTGGAAGTGCGTGACCGATCGTCAAAAAATTTTACGTGCACTAGCAAGATTAATGCGCGCTCTACGCGCTCTGCTTTATACTAAACATTTTTATAGGTTAGAAACAAACTATCACGCGCGTCCCGCCATCTATCTTGTAATCTTATTGAGAACGAATAGAATGATGATTCCTCTCTTTTTTAGAGTAGGATATATATTGCAAGATTTACAAGATTGACCGTTCCGTTCGATTGTTATGATAAAAAAGGTGATTTAAAAAAAAAATTAATATTCCCAAAAATAAATGTTCAAACGTTTTGAAAAAATTTATGACAGTAAAAAACGATGATATCTATTCGCTGTAATAATTTGAAGCCATTTTGGCCACTAGTTTTCAAGCTAAAAATCGAAAACCAAAAATGGGTTTATTATGTCGTACGATTACAGGAATAAAAAGACTAATTAAGTTTAAATTTTGAAAAAGGATAGATCTTTTGCTTATCTAGGCTAATTTCTTTTCGCAGTTTATAAACCGATCAGTTCAAAAGATATTAAGACTCAAGTTCTTTGTCTCTCAACCTGTATGCCCTGCGCGACTGAAAATTACTATATTATTACAATTTTATGACTTGCTAACTAAAAATCAGACTTGTTGAAGAAAATTCATGGTTTTATAAGGTTATGAGGATCCTATAGTATTTAAAATATTGAGGTTTAAATTTTATCATGAAAATTATATGATTTGATACTATGACTAGTGGACGAGAACAGCGACCGTCTAACAGCTAGTCGGAGCGATTGCAGTCCACTCTTTAAAGTGTTACCATTTCCCTACTTTAAAGATTTTAAACGAATCTTTCTGATGACCACAGTCTTTTACTAAGAAAAGTACTTCTTCGGTAAAATAATTAAGATTGAAAATATTCAAAAAAAGTTTAATATATTGTATATTTGAACAATATTTTATCAATTGGAACTATAAATTTAGTTGGAGGAAGCTACGTTTTCTTTTTGCTATAATATACGCATTAAAATATTTATATTTGTTTTTCTTCAAAACAGTTAGATATTTTCATGTGGACAGATCTGTAATGTAACTAGTCTTCGCGGCAAAAATAAAATGTACTAGTCTTCGTGTCAAATCTGAAATGTACTACTTTTCGTTAGGAGCGACGTTATACTAGCGTCACCGTGGAGTCACGTTACACGGGACTCTACTCGGCGCGTCGCGTGTGAACGCGCCTTCCTCGCGCCTCAAAATGAAGACAGTAGTGGTGCGCGCTAGTGGTGTACGCGAGCGCTTTCCACTACGCGTGTCGACCCAGCCGGCCCATTATGAGTTAAATAGAAATTTTTTGTTAATAATCTAATAATTTTGCAACAAATCAATATATCGATCCAAATAGTATTTTTAAAGTTTAGGTTATAAGGGATTATAAGAAAATTGTTATAAATGTCATCGTCCACTATTTTTGGGGGTGATAAAAGGGGTAAAGTAATACACCTTTCAAAAATCGATTTTTTTTGTCTCCTCCTTATGGTGTATCTCAAAGAAGAATAGAGATATTGATACAATCTTTTTATACTTGCCAGAAATATGTATAAATATATAAAGGAAACATTATCAAGCCATTAACCCCTATGTAAGGGGTGCAAATAAGGGGTAAGTCGGTGAAAAATCGACGATAAATATTGTAAAGGGTTTTCGTGGTCGCTGAAAATAATTTTGACAACTATTACTTCTCACCTAAGGTATGGCTTACCCTTATTATCCCCGACTCTAGGGAAGGAAATGAGAGTAAGACATTAACAAATCGAAAAATCGCCAATAGATATTGTAAAAAGTTTTCGCGGTCGCTGAAAATAAATCATATTTGATGAAGGTTTGTATTCATGTAAAGCTGAAACTGATTTTTTATTTTTCTTACCTTTTGCAATATACATTATCAAATTTTCAGCTTCATTTTGATGATAAGAGAAGTTTACATAATAATTCTGAACGATTTGCATTCACATTTACTAAAGTTATTGATAAAAACCAATTAAAAATCAAGGCCTTTGAAAAAGTATCATGCGTACACAGCTTAGGCTAAATCAATAATGAAGATTTGGACATGCATTTAGACCTCTACTAAGCAGAAGTATACATTTTTTTCTTCAGAACTCTCATCGTTCATCTGAAATTAATCAAAAATTTATTAAACAATAAAAACATTCAAAAATAGTCTAATTTAATAAATTTATGGGTTAATGATTACACAAACAATATTTTGAAAGTTTTAAAACAACACGTATTAAAAACTTATTTTTTAAGGGGTCCAGCTTGGGTTAAATCCTGCAGAAAAAAACAACAAAAAAATACTCGTCTAATATAAATTTACAACAAGTACAATGTGAAAAATATTAATTCAAATTATTAGCTACATATACAACGTATGGACAACAAAATTGCATTAATATTTTTTAGAAATGTATTTTATAAGGTCTGAGAGGTCACGTTTAAGGTACATTTTAAGCCCAGGTAGAGTAAAGAAGACGGTCCAGATCTTTTACCAAGCCGTGGAAAGCAACTAAAAACACTTATTTATATAGTAAAATGTCATAAATTTTGGTCACTGATTTTGTATGGTATACATATATGATATTTTTCAGTAGGAATAGTGTATATTGTAAATATTTTCAGTAGACATATGTTTTTAGATATATGTTTAATTTACACAAAAAGAAAAAATTTATATCAGACGAATATTCTTTTGTTTTTTTGCAGGATTTAACCCAGGCTAGACTTCTTAAATTAAAAAATGTTGTTCAAAAAGATTTTAAATTTTGCCACCTGCTTAGCACAAACAGTTAGAAGCGTGAGCGGGTTATGTACACAAACAATGCAAAGTAAATAAATTAAAAACTAATAGTATGCTAGCTTTAAACTCATTCGCTTACGCTCGCTCGTTATATTCAAACATTGATTCAACTTTTAAACATATATATTACACAAATTTATAACAATAGAAATATGAATCAAAAACAATAATAAAATAATATATCATTATTAAAATATAATTTCATTTTAAAATCAGAAGTAATAACATCATAACATTAAGGTAGTTCGGTCCTTTTAGCTGCCGAAGAGTGGGGAAAGCGCCCGGCACCGCGCACCAGACCCCCTCTTTCCGCGCACTTCCTCGCGCAGCCTATAAGCTTGACGTTATGTTTGTGTCACTCTTAATTTCTCAAAAACAAATTCGGTAACACAATTTGAAATTTCGCGTACAGATACTTAAGATTTTTACCAATATGTCCCGCAGTTTGTTATTTTGTTCTCTTATTGTAAAAGAAAACGCACTCTATGTTAACTGACTATTCTCATCGACTTCCATAAGAACCCGTGTTTAACCTCCTAACTTTGAACCCAAATATTATCAAATTAAGGTCTGTAACAAATATCGGAAAAAATCGGAATAGTTCCTACACTTTATGACGAACATAATCTTAGTGTTTCATTTTATTCTGTTATTTCTCGCATAACCACCGAACCTCCTTAAAACATAATACTTATTATATAAATCTTCTACACTATATTAAAATTTTATATTGGGTCGATTTTGTAAAATCCTTCCAAAAATCTTTAAAAAAAAATTAAATCTATCTTACGGTAGAAATGTTCTTTGAACTTAAATCATTCAGGTTACCGAAAAAAGGTGCCAAAATGCATTAAATTTCAATTAGTTTTTAGCAATTAAAGAACTTCAAAAATGTATGTCCGTCCGTCCACCTGTCTGGATTTTTTGCATTCATGCATATCATAAGATGTAATCAGTAGATTTGATCCAGATAAGAGGGATGCTGCGATTATATATTTGTGCAGATATGATCTTTTTTTCAGAGCTCTGGGATTGTGAATATCAAATGATGAATGTTGTATATATTCATGCATATTACAAGATGTAATTTGCAGATTTGGTCCAGATGAAAGGGATGCTGCAAATAGTTATTTGTGCAGGCATGCACTTTTTTTAAACTATATGTTTGTAAATATAGAATGACAAAAATTGTAATGTAATCATTTTTTTTTTTATAAAGAGCATTTAAATGAGTTTATCCGTAGGGAAATATAAATTAAGATTAAACAATATAAATTTTGTTAAATAAACCGTAACTTATAATAAAATAGATGTGAATTTTTAATATTTTAACGTTTTCATCAATTATCTATAGTCATCCTTATTGATAAATCTTAATTGAGATCTCTACTATTAGGTATACTGCTCTATTAGGTTTACTTCTAAAATACTCTTATAAAGTTTGTTATAATTGAAAATTATTTTTTTAGTAGTAAAACCGTATTCAAAAATAGACGCATTGAAGCATTCTGAGTAATATTTTGATTTTAAAATATTAGACATAAACATTTCAGGTGAGTAACTCATATTGATTCCACAATCAATAAAGTGTCATTCGATTATTGACAACTGAATATTATCTACTTATGAAATTTAAAAAATCAACTTTTTCCATGTGTATTGCACGTTAATTTCCGATACAGGGGGTAGAAAATGTGCTTGAACGCACACGGAGCGTGCGTAATAGTGCATTTTACGTACACTATATTTATTTATTTACCAGGGTAATACAAGTAATACATAAGTTATACATGTAATACATGTTTGCTAACCTCCGGACATAATTGATATGTCCGAGGCAGCCAAAACATCCTATAGAGGTAGACACAGCTACCTGTACATAGGTATTAAAATATATTTTAAATTCTGACTTATTTAATAATTTAGAAAAGTATTAAACAAAATGATAATGAAATTAATTGACCTTTATGTAAGGATATAAACTCTAGATCTAATTCGATCTTGTCATTTCGTCCCTGACTCTACCTTTTCCCGCGCTTCTCTCATATTTATCTCTCGCGACTAAGCTGCGTAGCACAATACTCACGACGCCTCCGCAGGCTCACGTATTCGAGGACGAGTACGTGTAGCGAACTGCGCTACAGGTCAGGCTTCGTACAGCCTACAAGAGGCCTGCAACAAGCTGCTATAATTTCCTCTCGCAACACCGTCGATGGATGGATTTCCCATCAACGTTGAATAAATAACCCCGTTATAACTGTCGTCAAATAATTACAAAGAGTTTAAAAACATTTTTTAATATTGAAAATTTATTTCTATATTATTCTATAATTTTAAAACCGGTCCTGCGTACTAGTAGTTATAACTACTTTTATAGAATATTGGCTGTATTGAATATATTAATTTATACTCGACGGTAATTAATTCTCGTGGAACGTTTTTGAAATCGTGCTTTTGATTGGTTAGAATTTATGAATCTGGCAACCTGATTGGAGCATTTCAAAAACGTTCCACAAGAATGAACTATTATCGAGCGTACATCTAATATTTAACAGTATATTTAATAATGACACGTCAAATAATTAAATACCATTACAATTAATTTGTAAATCGCGAGCGTTTTTTGCTAGTATAAATTAAATTCAAAGAGTGTATTTTTATTGAGTAATATTATGTAGTTATTAAAAAAAAATATATATTTTGATGCGATGTGATGTATTAAACATAATATCGAAGGGATTAGATTTTATTTACGACGGACAAAACATCAAAGAAAAAGGACTAAATTTAACGTCAAGACAACTATACCACTGTAGACGATAAATGGGAAATTGCGAAATGTTCGTCATGATGACGGTTATAGTTTTTTAGATGTTCTTTACATCGAGATCTGACGATGAGATGAATTAATTTAAAAAAAGGCGTAATATGATATAGATGTTGATGTCATGTTAATTGAACTGCTTCGATTGGTTGTTAGACTCATGCAACATATATACAGGGTGTTTCATTTTAATCCGACTACGTCAAAAAACCATGGAAAAACTAATTTTAACGAAAAATGGCCTTAACAAAAGTTGAAGGGGGTAAAGGGGGCCATCGAATGACACAAACACCTATGACCTTGAACTCGATTTTCAAAGTCATTTGAGGGTAATTGTGATTTTTTTAAATAGGAACCTCTATTTTAGACCTTGGAATCGGATAGAGCGGAAAAAATTACGTCGCAAAGGATATTTTAAGTTTGCTTTGGTGACCTTGAGAAGGTCAATGCATCAAATTTCAATTAGTTTTCAGCAATAAAAGAACTTAAAATATGTCCGTCCGTCCGTCCATCTGTCTGACTTTTTTGCATTCATGCATAAGATGTCTAAGTTAAGAACACTGAAGTCCAAAAATATTAAATGAAAAAGTATATTAATGTAGTAATATAAGTCATATTTCGTGAAGCGCGTGGTAGCATAGCATCCGGCAGGGTAACTTGGGTACGTTATTACATTAATAATAATATTAATTATTTTGATTTAATGGTTAAGTGTTAGCTATTGATTAAATATAAGTGTATATATTTTTTTTATCATACGTGCACGAAAAAGGCCACTTTCCATGCATGTAAAATGAATGGAAATCGAGTTTTTCTTAGTAGCGGGAAAAAACTACTCCCTTTGGGAGGAAAAAGTTTTTCCTCCCAAGGGAGTAAATTTTTATGGAAATAATTTTTATCATATGTACCTGTCTATACCATTAAATAGTTTTTTATTTATAAATTACATCAAGTTTTCTGGAATAAATGCAAAAAAAATCCGAACGGACATTTTTTAAGTTCTTTTACTGCTAAATAATATTTAAAATTTAATACATTTGATATATTTTTTTTGTAAGTTGAATGATTAAAGTTTAAAAAAACATTTCTACTATAAAATAGATTTAATTTTGTTCTTATCAAGAGTTTTGGAGGGTTTTTACAAAATTGACCGAATATAAAATTTTAATATAGTGTAGATTTTTGCAGATGCAGTGCTTATAATATGCAGATCATAAATGGTTTTTCTTTAAATATTATTTATAAGCATTTTCATGATTTTATATTTATTGAAAAAAGTTGTATTTTTTAAAGATCTACAATTTTTCTCTTTAACTTTTTTTGTAGAATGCTTAGAATTCGAGTTAGAGCCAAAAAACCGTTTTTAGCGATTTTTGGAGGCGACCGCATTCTGCGTATACATGCAGAATCAAGCCTAAAATAAACTTAGCACCTCACTGTTATAAAGGCAGTTGGCACACACATTTTTAGCCCGATTGGTAAAAAATTACCTGAGATATCGCATCTCACACATTTTTCGCGCACAAAACTATAAGGCACTTCCGTGTCGCGGTCGTGCCTAAAAACCGGAGAAACATTGAAATAATAGTAAAAAATTATAGTTTGTCGCAGTTTATTTAAATAAATTTATTGTATACTAAACCAATGTCGTGTAGTCTTACTTTTTTTTAATTTTAGTAACTTGATTGTTTTTTTGCTACATTTGAGAGTGTTAGGGACAATTTTGAGAAAGACCTTCCCCCAACAATAAAATGTTAACCAACGGGTCGGCTGCTAATAATACTCATACGAATATTCTTCCTATGAGAAAATGGTCGATGGGAGAATCGCAAAATTGGAACCAAGAAAAGAAGGAGATTCAAAAAGATTGAAATATTTATAATGGAATCTTACCTTTTTAGTTGAGTGGTCCGTGGATGCCAATCGAAAGATCCTTCAAAAAAGAAACCAATGGAATTCGGAAAACAAAATAGTAGAATTAAAATTCTTGGTATGAAATTGTGAAAGAAAATTGGAATTCAATATCTACAAGAAGTAATATTAAAAAGGAACGATTGTTTAAAGTAGAATGATCAAAAGTTAAATCATGTTTTTCGGCTTTGCCTCGATTTTGAAAAAGTCGTGCGGGCTTTCTCCGTCGCGTTATCCGAAGTGACCAAAAGAGCGCGTGGACGCAGGTCAAGAAAAAGAAGATGGCCGCGCGCGAGTTTGCAGTCGACAATGCTACTACTTACAGAGCGTACCTTTGACTGAGGATAAAGAAAAATAGTATACGATACGCAGCCACAATATTGGATTCCCTGGCATGCGTTATGACGCCCTCGGATTCGCCTCGGGCGTCATTTTACAACAAAAGCACTTTGCAATATTTTTCGATAATTTTTCGATTTTTTACCAACTTACCCCTTATTCTCACCCCTAACATAGGGGTTGATGGCTTAATGATAATGTTTTTTTTTTCTCTGAGATACACTATAAAGAAAGATGCTCGCGCGCGATACTCTTGTCTCGCGGTATATCTCTTTCTCTCTCCCGCCGCTGGCTGTCGCTATGCTTGATGCGTGGAGAGTGTGCGCACTCGCCTCATGTTCGCGTGCGCTCTTCCGAACTTCACTAAGGACAGGAGACATTAGACTTCCCATAGCTTAGCCTCTGGCGCGGCAACAGTCGTGTTGAGCTCTACTGCATTTACAAATGCAGGACAGTACAAACAATCTACGAGTGCAACACAGTGTGTGCGTGTAGCTGTGCCAGCTACACGTCGCAAACATTTAAAAAGTGGGTCTCGGTGAAATAACCTTTAAATTTCTTGTTTCAAATATCAAACAAAGTATTAACTTGTTTCTTCGTATAAAATCTGGTATGAACAATTACCCATGTTGTGAATAAATACATATTTTTATTACGTATGTAATTTTTTCATTTAATAAAATGATGTACATCTGCATATTCTTATTTTAGACTACGGTTGCATACAAAAATTGATTGTTAAAATCCATAGATTAGAACTAGATATATAAGACTTGTAAGGTAGCCTATTTTTAAAAAAATCTCTAAGTCGGCACCTCTGTAGCACATTTATGCATGTACTAATCTTAACATAACCAGACCTAAAAGTAAGCTCAAACTTAGTAGAAGAGCACCCTAAAGATTTGTTCTGCCTTAGGCTTTGTTTAGAAATAGTGACTTCTTTCCTGACGTCAAATTTGGCTAAAATCAAGCATAATTACACGCAATATGCTTCTATTCCCGACGTTAATAGTACATTGTGCAACTAGGGGGGAAAATTGGCTTTTTCTAGCGAGTGCTCAAAACATCACCCCCGCTAGAAAAAGCCAGTTTTCCCCCCTAGTTGCACACCGTACTTTTTATGATAAGTGCACGAATAGGTCACTTACCATGCATATGAAAGAATGGGAAATTCAAGGATTTTTCAAAGTAAAACAATAGTATATTGAAAATTTTCAAAAAATTTTGCTGGTAGAGATGTTGACGATAATATTTCCAGAAATAGTCAAGATTTGTATGAACTGGGTAGATTACAGTCTCAACACATCGGTAGAAATCCCATCTAAAATGACATGAATTCTGGAATATTTCTAGCCAGATCTGCTAGAAGTCGTCTGCAAGAGTTGCGGCTACATAACATAACCTTGCTTTTTTTTATGGTTCGTAGAATTTGGATGTGCGATCGACTTTTGATTCGCGTGTATACATAATATACATGTATCACAGATACACCTATGAATAATATTATACCGAAAATTCTCGTTTTGAACAATTTCACTGTTTTAAATTGCTCACATTTTTTATAGGGACGGTCATTTTCGACAATTTTTTTTTAAATTTAAGATCTCGGGCTAAGCTATTCAGTAATGCCGGAAAAATAATGTTTGCTCGGCCAGGTAATAAATTACCCGGGGCGCAATAAAGGCTATTATTTGGTAACTATTTGTAATTGTGGCTTATTATATTTGTTATAATATTATTCATAGGTGTATCAGTGGTACACCTTTTAATAAAATTATAACAAATATCATAAGCCACAACTATATGCGTTGGTATTATGTAGCGTCTGTCGTGACAAGTAAACGCATGCGCAAAAGGTTATAAAATATACGTTAGTGCGGTCGATCCGAGTTATCGGCGAGATTTCTCGAGTATTTCTAGTCGGGATTCTACCGGATGAATCGGCCGAGCCGCTAGGATATTCACTGGTTCAACCAGCCAAATTTCTACCAGGGTTAAAAATTTTAAAAATTTCGAAAATTTTGGAAATTTTCAAAATACTTATATAGACACACACATCCATCGCATAGGCTGCAGAGTGAGGAAAAAGCTACTTTCTTGTGAGGAAAAGACTTTTTCCTACCAAGGGAGTAATTTTTTCCAGAAAAATTTACTCCTTTGGGAGGAAAAAGTCTTTTCCTCCCAAGGGAGTAGTTTTTTCCCGCTGCTAAGAAAAACTCGATTTTGTATTCATTTTACATGCATGAAAAGTGGCCTTTTTCGTGCACGTATGATAACAAATATTATATTTGCAACTCTCTGCGTATGGGGTAAATAGATTTGGAGTAAGTCACAACCCGGTCTATTCTTATTTTTTTCTTAGAATAGTTGTACTTACTCGATAACACTCGATGTTGGCTAAAACTCTGCTGTTGTAGCTGAGACAGTCATCTACAGGATTGGGATTAATAAGGAACATTTATAATTTATAGACTTTACTATTTATTTAAATCAAATCGCGACTTAATCCTGGTAGCTCTGTCACCTGACAGCCTGGAGCGTCGTAGCCGAGTCCAGTTTGAGTGATTAATATCGACTTATCGTACCTCGTATTTGGGTATAATCATTAACTCCGCTTAGCTACTTATTCTACGCACTCATCAATTTTGTGCTTACTGGTTTATTACTGAATTTTGCAATACGCTTCGCATGTTTGGCTTTCTTACGCTTTTCGATTTTGTTTTGTCTTATGACGGTGAGCCAGTGACTTGTTCTTCTCAGAGCTATCACTGTTCACCTCGTTCTGCGCCGTGTTGGTTGTGTTTAGCGGAAAATTCGCGATCGCGTCGTTCGCGTGTGTGCATTTGTTCGAGTGTGTGAGTGTGCCTCGAGGCGATAGTTTTAAGGTTTGTTGGCGAAGGTGTCCACGTGTTGTACGTGACTCCTTCGGGGCGAGCGAACAGCGGCAACACCCCTTGTTGCCCTCGTGCCAAGCGTCTGGCTCCCCGAGACGTCGGGGCGCGCTTGGTGCACGGTTGCGGACCATCCTTTCGCTCCCCAGGCCCGGCTTCCAGACCTCCAGGCCAGGACGGAAGCAGCGGCGGACTACGACGAGGCCTGCTCAACGCCCTCTTCAGCGGCGGTTTTTGTGTTCGTCTTTGCGGTAAGAGAGCTCTCTCTGCGTGCGGAAAAGGTACCTCGCGTCTTTGCGTTTGCGTGCGTTCTTTCACTTGAGTTTTTTCTCTTTTAGAGTCACTGTTCTCTTTCTTTTATTTGTATAGTTTCCCTTTCCTTATTTTCAATAAAGCTTACACTTGCTGAGGCTTTTCCCTCTAAACCGTGAGGGTTTTTACGCCAAAGCAAGTGGTTTTGTGTACCGCGAAATCGTGTGTGTTAATTAAAAAGAACCCTTCACTCACTCAACCCTTTCCTTTTGTTGGAAGTCACTCTGAGTTCTTTCACTCGTTCCAAGATTAATATTCACTGTCCCAAACCTCGAATACAAGATGAAGTGTTAAATACAAAAGGAATACATTTGACTGTCAAAGATCTACAAATTTTTTATGAAAATTTAAAAGCCAAAGATGTTGATTGGATGATGCATTAAACAGCTTTGTAAAGCTATTACGAAATAACTATCGTGGGTGCAATTGAAATGTTATCTATCTATTTTATGTAAAGTAATATCAATTA
The DNA here is from genome assembly GCF_009193385.2 of Nasonia vitripennis. Taxonomy (NCBI): domain Eukaryota; kingdom Metazoa; phylum Arthropoda; class Insecta; order Hymenoptera; family Pteromalidae; genus Nasonia; species Nasonia vitripennis. The sequence continues at coordinate 721,126 of NW_022279657.1, forward strand.
AGTTGTGTTTCCGATTATTAGGTTATTTACTTGAGATAAATTGTATTTACGTGTCATTATTTTATTAAAATAATGAAGCTAATCGATTGCTTATAAAAAAGTACTTGTTATCCATATTTTATTAAAGAGCAATATTTTATTTGTTTAGCATACAATAGTTTCCTTCAACTTTTGTCTGTACTTACTATACGTTTTACTTTTGTGTTGCAGATGCTATAGTAGATATTCTCTATGAAGTAAGTTCACCTTGGAGAAAGAAGGTTTTTCAAAGTTTATTTTTTTTTTCTACAGAAATAATGAAACAAGACTTAGCCGCGTGGCCTGAAATGATTTTTATCCATACCATCTATAACTTGTTCAAACGTAAATTGCCTTTGCTTTTGATGCGTGTTTATGATACAATAGGACTCACTCATATTATTGGTGTTAATCTGCTGGCCATTTAACAAAAAGACACTTTAAGACGGCGGCCCAACCAGGTAGATAGGAGAGCAGTAACAGATAACATTTTGTCGCCCGAACGTAGCAAGTGTGACAAAAAAACGAGTGTGATAATCAGTCTGCGAGTGTGCGAACCTACGTTCTTAGCAGACGAGCGTGCGCGAAATTCAGAGTTTCGCACACGCTGTGCGTGAAATTCAGAATTTTGCGCACGGAGTGTGTGAAATCTGTATTTCGCGCACTAGTGTGAAAATCCGGCATTTCGCACACACTAAACAGCTAGGAGAAATCGAATTTCGCACCCAGAGAGTAAAAAATTTATTTGTTCATTTTTCTTCCATATCAGGTACTCCACCGGATCAGGAGGGTAAATCTCCGTTGTTGGTGGGGCTATCTGTTACAGACTCATAATGAGATAGCTTCTCACATATCAGTCTGAAGTGGAGCAGGCGTAGTAGATCACCCCTATACATCTCCCGATACACACGAGCAGCTCTCCTCTAGTGGATCTCCCACTTAGAGGATAGGGAAGGTTTGCGACAACTCAACTGTCAGATGCGGAGTGGTCTCAGGTCCGTCATAGTTCTTCGAGTGTGTTTCTCCCCTTCTTATTAATCCTTCGTTGATCGCTTCAACTTTAAGAAGTTTGTTTAAAAATTTTAAAAATATGAATGGTGACATATGCAGAAAAATCGAGTGCTTTATGGCAAATAAACATTTAGTTGAAAGAGCAGTCATAAAAGAAGTATTTCCAGGTACTTTTTTGTACATGTGTGTTCCACGTGCTCAAAATATTCTCAAGAACAATTACTACCTGCTTTATGGAAATAACGCCTGAAGCTAGAGACATAGCACTTGACTTGTTAGATAAGTTGACGAAAGTACTTCAAGAGATCAATATGATCATCTTTATAAGATTTTTTGTAAGGTGGTTCCAGATGCAGTACGTAATTATTATTCCTATTGCTAAATCTCGCGTGAGATCTTACATGAGATCTCACCTGAGATCTTATATGAGATCTGATGCCAAAATCTCATCTGTGATTTTGATCCGGAAGCTGCAAGATTCTCTTATTTAATCAAAATGATTTTGTTTATGTTGGGAGTCGCCTATAAGGCGGTGCCTCCGCTCAGATGAGTTCAATAAACTAGGTTTTAAAACGTTTTTCCGATTTTTAAAAGTTTCTCATTTGAGATCTCACCTGAGATGCCACCTGAGATCTCAGGGGAGATTTCAGATGAGAAATTTTTAAAAATCGTAAAAATGTCTGAAATGCTTCGAAACCTAGTTTCTTAAACTCATCTAAGCGGAGGCACCTTCTAATAGGCGACTCCCAATATAAAAAAAATCATTTTGATCAAATAAGAGGATCCATCAGCTTTCGGGCCAAAATTACAGATGCCACTTTGGCATGAGATCTCAAGTGAGATCTCACGTGAGATTTTGCAATAAGAATAATAATAACTGGCGCAACATTACTTACAATTAGTTATGGACAAGATGCTTACTTAGTAAAAATTACTATAGAAATTATACAAATAATCCAGTGAAATCAACGAATGCTCGCATGAAAGATGAGATTCCTTCATACAATACTCTAGTACAATTTGGAGAATGTTTCTCCATGTATTATAATTGCAGAAATTCAGCAATAAAAATGCAACTGGATAAAGATAATTACAAATATCCCATCCGGGGATATGCGCAAGGTTCACCAGAATATTTGTACCAAGTTTTTATTTAATTCATTATTTATCCAACCTCTTCAACAAAGTTATAGTAGAATTCTCTAGACGTAAACCTATGTCATTTACAGAAATCAATAACACTCTTTAAGTGTGTTGGATATGACACGGGTATGCTATTTTGAGTTAGTGCAGAAGTATGTGAATGTAATAAATATACATCAATCAAGCTACCCTGCAGACATATGTTTGCTGTACGAGAATATTTTAGACTACCCCTTATTCAGAAAAGCCTTTGCCCAGAAAGATTGACCATGCAGTATAACATAAACAACCAAGCAGAACTCCAATCAACGCTAAGGATACAGCGTTGCTCATTACCTTCTTATACCACCCATGAAACACCATCGAAAAAACCAATGGAATTTTCTACTAGCCCTGGTGAAAATAATTGGGTTTGCCAAAGTGTGCCAAAGTCTACTAAAGTGTGCCAAAGTGTGCCAAAGTGTAACAAAGTGTGCCATACTGTGCCGCACTGTGCCAAAGTGCTCAAATTTGGAAATTTGCTATACTTTGGCATACATTGGCACACTTTGGCACACTATTAGGCAAGGCTGAAGGGATTTGAAACTGCCTTATTGTGACATAATTTGTTACAGCAAACCGATTGTGCGATCATGTAAAGGATGATGAGCAGATGAAAGGGTATTTTTCACTTGCATTTCCGTTCCTTATCGTTAGTTATTAACAATTTATTGTAAAAAATGCGATTTTTGTCTTTTTTTGCTTATAACTTTAAAACTAAGGGAGCTATTGGTATGCCTAAACGAGATGATTTGTAGAGAATAAAAATATCTAAGAAATAAGAGGTCGAACGCCTCAATCGGATAATTATATTGAGATAATTAGGAAAAACCAAAAAATTAGGCGTTTTTTCGAAAATTCATAGCTCCGTCATTTTTTGAGCTAGAGCGCTAAAATTTTAGGAATAAGTAGCGATTATAATGTTCTTTATATGTGCAAAAGTTGGGTGCTGTCGGATTATTAGTTTGCTCAAAATCGCGATTCAAAGTTTGCGGTGCGTTTCTTTCCGGCAGCTCTGTATGCTCTATCGTAAGCCCGATTGAAATTTCAAAAAAAGGGTCGAAAAGTTGACATCGTTCACTACAAAACCTAGATTTCAGTTTCTCGCTCTGCTCCTCAGTATGTGATTCCTCTGATTCCATTAACCTGAAATGAAAAAAAAACGCATTCAAATAGCTACAGTAGATGCTGAGATGTTTTTTTTTCGTGAACTTTACGACGGTTCTTCGCATGCTTCCAGACGCTTGATTAAAAAACTGAAATCTACGTTTTGTAGTGCATGATGTCAACTTTTCGACCCTTTTTTTGAAATTTCAATCAGACTTACGGTACAGCATACAGACCTGCCGGAAAAAACGCACCCCAAACTTTGAATCGCGATTTTGAGCAAACTAATAATCCGACAGCACCCAACTTTTGCACATATAAAGAACATTACACGACACGGAAGTGCCTTATAGTTTTGTCATCGAAAAATGTGTGAGATGCGATATCTAACGCAATTTTCGACTGATCGGGCTGAAATTTTGGGAGGAGTCTTCTCTTGCACAGACCTAAAAACTAATTTTTTTTTTATCCCGATCGACAACGTTTTTTTAAATTGCGGGCACAATCTGTTCAATTTTTACGTGTTTTCTGAATAAAAATTTTGGTGTTACACGATTATCTCTAAGCGACTTTTATCAATCGGGCTAAACATTTGTGTGCAAACTCCCCTCGTAATAGTAAGGTGCCAAATTTATTTTGGGCTCGATCCTGCATGTATACGCAGAATGCGGTTACATCCAAAAATCGCTAAAAACGGTTTTTTGGCTCTAACTCGAATTCTATGCATTCTACAAAAAAAGTTATAAAGAACAGTTGTAGATCTCGAAGAAATACAACTTTTTCCTATTTACACTTAAGCGTGAAAATGCTTTTAATTCGAGTTAACAGGCCAAGATTGATTTTTTTTATAGCAATAAACCCGTATTCATCATAAAACTTTAAAGCTATACATTATACATAAAAACCTTAAATGTAAAAGTTGTAGATATTCTAAAAACACAACTTTTTACCGTGTCAAATATTTTTTTAAAACGCTTATACATAAACAACAACCCTAGAAACGATTTTTGGTACATATAATTGAATAACGATTTCGGTGTGACACGCCCTATCTGGCTCAAAAGTTTTAATTGATTGCCTGATGCTCGCGCAAGCATGAAAAGAATATAACCTATATCATTTTTCATATATACGTAGCTCCTGAATCGCATATGGGGTAGTCAAATCGACAGAATGTTAATAAGTAACATACACGCATGCGCAATACAATAAGCAAACAACATGGGAAAGACAAATGATTTAGAGGTTAGCGTATACCCTATTTTTTGAATTAGTCTCAAAAAAATAATTTGGTTAAAAAATACACGATTTATCATATTTAAGTGGATTCTCTAGAAAACTGAAAAAGCTAAGACAACTTTTTTCGATAGATTTAAGTTCAGTAGACAAAAATTTGTGAGTCGCATAGTTTTTTTCCATAAAATATTATAAATATTGAAAAAGGCAAAGATTTTATCGCTAAAATCGCAAAATGGACCTTTTTTCCTTGGATTTTGGGGCCCCCGAAAACTATTGTGGGCCTTCCCAATATTTTTCTCTTATTCCACTTAACTCAAACTATACTCTAACCAAATTTCATCCAATTCCGTTCACTCAATCGTGAGATATTAGGTTTTAATACAAAAATAATTTTTTTTTTCACACCGTTCGCCGTGCCGCAAAGTACGACTTATGCCACTAGTATCGTAATGTACTATTTTACTCACGCTAATGTTGAGTCTAGCGTAGGCTGTCGTTGTTGCGTACGCTGAAATTGGTCTAACGTACGTAAAAGTTGTTACGTATGCTAAATAAAAAATGAATCGCGTCTCGTAAAAGCATTTTTTAGAAAATTTCGCATTTGCTTATTTCATCTTCGCGTACGCTGTCGCAATTTTCCGGAAGGATTTCTTAATGGTCGCGTACGCTAATTTTACCTTCGCGTACGCGTCAGAGGCCCCCTAGACAGACTCATAAATTATATGTAGTCACCGTAGAATTCTGAGTATATGAGACCATTGAGTAGCAAAAGGAGACCAGAAAGTTATTGGCTCACTAGGTAAAGTAAAGGACTCTGGACCCAAACCACCAGGTTCAAATACCAGCTGAAAAAATTTTTTTTTTTAATTTTTCATTCTTTGTTGTAGCGTAAAAATATGATAAAAAGCATGTGCTTTAGTACGTGATATTCACACGGTAAAGTGGGTCCTAAAGGTCATATATTTAAAAAAACTATTATGTGCGTGATATGACAAGTGTTGAAGAATATAATAAGCACGTGCTTATGATTTAGTGTACAATTTAGTATGTGACTTAGCTTATGATTAAGCATGTACTTTAACTCGAGCTTTAGCACTTGTGGATTTAAGCGGGACAGAATATTGGCATTACTACTGAGCTGCGTGGCCGAATTTAGTACATTTTCTTGGTGGTAATTTGAAAATTGAAAAAAAAAATTAATAATTGTAGTAATAATGCCATAAATCAGTATAAATTAAAGGCTTTAGAATGTATGTAAAATTTTCAAATATTGTTCAATATTAAAATTTTAGAACTATAATTTATTATTCAACAATCGAATTATAGAGTTTCAGGTGAGATTCAGATACTTGACAATTTCAGAACAATGGTTGCGACGGTACGTTGTCTGTCGTAAGGCCGCCTTTTCCGAGTAAATAATAATAGCGTTTTGCAATTATTAACGCGTGTGTTTTGTTTGTGAACGAGCTGGAGAAGAAGCATGAGAAGAAGAAGCTTAGAGAGAGCATGGCGACGCGCGCAGTATCAGCAGGTCAATCGAGCGATCGCAAATCGCGGGACATGGAGAGAAAGGAAAAACTCGCTTCAAAAGAGTCTGTTTTCAGACTCCTAGCAGACTCGAAAAGCTCGTCTATTCCGTCGAGGCTGGAGGGAGAAGCGCGCTGATTGGATGGGAGAGAGCCAGCGGGTCCGAGCGCGAGTCGCGGCGCCCGGCCCGGGACTGAACGGTGGGCAGCCAAAGTGGACGGACGTGCACATAATCAGGAGACTGCTTTGTTCGAGTCATCGGCGAAACCGCGTGAGATCCTTCGGGCATCGGGTTTCTTTCGCGAGTGCTCATCGCTGCATGGGGCTACCTTACGTTACTTTCTTTTAATTTTAAATTAATCCTTTAGTTTTCCGCACTGTGCTATACTATACCTTACTGTGTCATATTTTGCCGTAAAAGTGCCACAGAATTTTTCATTTTCTCTTGCTTTGCTATTGTTTGCCAAAGTATGCCAAATGTGTCGAATTGTCCCGAACTGTACCAAAGTGTACCATACTGTTTTACTTGTCCGAATTTTACCACTTTGGCACACATAGGTACATTTTGGCATACTTTTTCTTAAGTAAATTTACAGTATAATATACAGTATTTACTTCAGAGAGATTAGATTAAATCTTTTTATAGTTAAAGAGGATCAATGTGGATAATAATAACACAGCTAATATTGTAACTATCGTAGGTAATGCATTTTTGAATATATCTTAATCATGCGGTTATTGCTATTTGTAGGAATAAAAAAATAGCCATAACTCAGCTAAACAATCAATATTGGGTATTTAAATTTTATAATGCAATAACTCAGACAAACAATTATTATTTATAATTAGGCCATCTACACTCTAAAGTCTAAAGAACAAAAACAGGCGCTAGGAAGAATAAATGTTCCGATTTCTTCTTTGGAAAAGTATAAATCATTACTTTTATACTTTTGACTAGGGAAAAAAGAATAAAAGGTAGTTTATTATTTTGTAAAGAATAAAACGTAAAGTTTAATCTTTATAAAGAATAAACCTCGCATTTTAATCTTTTGTAAAGAATAAATCTCGCAATTTAATCTTTCATGAAGAACAAATTTTTACTCCGCCATTTTAAAAGAATAAATATCACAGTTTATTCTTTTGCAAAGAATAAAGCGCACACTTTAATCTTTGTTGTGTATATGCGTGGGAAAGGGTTCGTAGGATTGGAAGCACAATAAAAGAGTGCCGTGTTCGTAAAGATGCTTTAGATTTATTCAGATTCACCGACGAGTATCTCCGTAGTTGTACATGCGCCATGCGGCTACCGCGTCTCTACTTTCTCGCTCCGTTTCGCGCCGCTCGTTCTGCGCACCCCTTTCTCTGCTCCTCCCTCACACATACTCATCGCACAGGTACACGAGTACTGCGGAGCGAGCGCTAGGCACACACATACATAACACTCTCCTCTCTAAATGAACAAATTTTCTCACATTGCTACTTATTATCCTAGTACATAATCTTTCAAATACGCAGGCCGTGAAGTTTGTCTTTTCAGTCTACCGGGTTGATCATCGGGGTTACCTGGATTTGGCTTAATTATGCCTCTGCCTCGACCTCTTCCTCTACCTGCTGGTACGGAGTCAGTTGATGTGTTCGCACTTTGATAGTTTACCGACGAGCTTGCATTTGGGGCAAGAGAAGTATTTCTATTGACTGCCGCGCGTTCCATCGCAGTCGGAAAAATGTTAATTTGCTTGTTAATCGGTACATTGTAATCATCGTCATCGTTAGGTACGGTAGATGAAACATTTTGACCTATGGGACGTATTTGATCAACATGTTCTGCCGTCGTCTAACTTGATTTTACAATGCAGTCTACCCGTGCGTTCAGTAATTCTTCTGAAAAGCCATAATTTGCTGCCACCATAGTTCCTCGCTTCTATCCTTTATTTTAATATCTTTTGTTTTTAGCACGCTTGATTTTATTAAGTCTAGTTTGGACCGGATGTCCCTATTAAACATTAGTTTTGCGGGAGACACCCCTGTGACGGTATGTGGCGTGATTTTATACTGCAATAGGATATCCTGGAGGTCACTTTCAAAATCTCCCTTATTTTCCATTTTGGTTAAAGCCTCCTTGATCGTTTGCACGTACCGTTCTGCTTGCCCGTTAGTAGATGGGTTATACGGAGCTATAAATTTCTGAATGATTCCTAATTCTTTTATGAAATTAGTGAATTCGTCCGATTTAAAACTAGAATAATTATCTGACACTAGAACGTCTGGAAAACCGAACGTCGAGAATATTCTCTTGCAAACAGTAATTGTTTCTTTACTGGTCATCCCTCGTGTGACATACACTTCAGGCCACTTAGTATACGCGTCAACAAGGATTAGAAGATAGTTATCTCGGAAAGGACCTACGTAGTCCATATGAACGCGCTCGGAAGGCCTTGTTGGAGGTTGCCAGATGTGTTTTCCAACGCCTGGGAGGCGATGTTGGAATGTTATACAGCTTGTGCAGTTTTTTGCTAAATTCTCTATCTCCGAGTTAATATTTGGCCACCAGCAATGTCCTCTAGCGAACGCTTTCATGCGTACAATACCGAAATGTCCTATGTGTAGTTCTTGTAGCACTATGTTCCTTAACGTTTGTGGTACAACGATTCTTTGGTTTCGGACTAATGTGTCTTTTTCTAGACTGAATTCTTTTGGGTCTATATTCCATGTATCCTTCGCGCGCCATTGTTTACCTTCTCGCAACGCTTTAATTATTTTACAAATGTTTTTATCTTTCTTTGTTTCGGACTGTAACACTTCGGCTGTAATTGGTAACGTTTGTAAGGTATGGAGGTAGAATAAATCAATCATTTTGAAGTGTTCAGTCTTACATTCTGTGGAGTCTCGGCAAACCATCTGCGTTGCTATTGTTTTCAGAGCGCTTGTATACAATGTCGTAATTATACGCACGCAAAAATTGCATAATATTGCATTTGTAAAGCGCTATATATTGGTAAGCCGTTCTTCAAAGAGAAAATTTGCGTTAACGGTCTGTGATCTGTCACTAATGTAAATTTACAGCCATATAGGTATTTGTGCAATTTTTTACCGCGAAAACGATAGCGTACGCCACTTTGTCTATTTGCGCGTATTTTGTTTGCGTATTATTCAAGCTTTTCGAAATAAACCTGATTGGTTTCTCAGTTACGTCGGGGAACTTGTGAGATAATACCGCACCAACTTCTGATGGACTAGCGTCGGTAGCTAAAATTAATGAATTCATTTTTTACTTCTTAAAATGCCTTTTCACATGCTTCCGACCATATGAAATTGGTCTCTTTTTGTAATAAATTATGTAACGGCTGCAAGATCTCACTGACATTTGGAATGAAATGGCTGTAATAGCTTACGAAGCCGATGAAAGATCGAACTTCTCTGACATTTTGTGGTCGAGGCATGTCTTTGATAGTCTCTATCTTATTATTATTTTTATGCAACCCAAACTGGTCTATAACTATCTCTATATACATAACCGCAGAATTCTATCTTAGCATGAAAAAAATCGCACTTTTTCATGTTAATTTTTATATTATGTTCATGTAATTTTTTTAGTACTAATTCTAACCTCTTTAGTAATTCAGAAATGGTTCTGCCAGCGATGCGTATATCGTCAATTAGTACGAAAACCCCTTCGATCCCCTTTAGAAGGTTCTCCATAACGCGTTGCCAAATCGCACAAGCCGACGCGATTCCATACATTAAACGAGTAGGTCGATATAAACCTTTATGCGTATTTATGGTTAAAAGTTTCGAACTCTCTTTGTCGACTTCTAGTTGGAGATACGCCTCTTTTAAATCCATTTTGCAAAAATGTTTACATCCAGCAAGTGATGCGAATATTTCGTAAATCGTTGGCAAGGGGTGTTCATCTACTATGAGGTTAGGGTTTACTGACACACTGCAATCACCGCACAGACATACCGTGTTATTTTTTTAAACCGGAACAACGGGAGTCGCGTGTTCTGGCGTATTTACTTTAATTAAAACACTTGCTGCTTCTAAACGGTCTAATTCGTTATTGACTAACGGAGTAAGTTTGAAAGGTAAAGGACGCGCCTTTAGAAAAACCGGACGTGTATTTTCCTTTAAAGTTAATGTGGCTTTGATACCTGTGATTTTACTTAAGTCTTTCTTTGTGTAATTATAGTAAGTCGAAAGTAACTTATCTACTTGTTTTTTTCTTTCTTTTTCGCATTCGATGCTTCAAATTTGCGGTGTATTGTCGAATAGTTGTTCAGCGCCTCCCGCTCGTATTAATTTACTTAGCCACTCGCGGCCTGCGATGGGAGGGCGTTCTATCGTAGTTAAATATAAATTTACCTCAAAAATAGCACTCGCGCATTTCGCGTTCACCCTAATGTAACCCGTAACAGGAATTTTTGTTTTACAATATGCGATTAACTTAGTTTTAGTGTGATGAACAGTAGAGCCCTTGAAGAGTCGTTGTGCGTCCTTGTCCCATATGATGGAAACAGTCGTCCCGCTATCGATCTCGAAGGTCACGGCGACGTTGTTGACTTGTAGAGTTTTAAAAAACTTCTCTCTATCTTTAACCTGCTCCGACTGATTCATGTCATCGATCACATGAAAATCGAACATGTCTCCATCACTGTCAGATTCACTGTCGTATTAGTCGACGTGGTTCGCATTAGCGCGGCGGTCTAGGCATACGACGGCTAGATGTCCCTTTTTACTGCAGACATCACACGTCAGTGTTTTCGGGTCGATTTTGCAAATATTTGCTCTATGTCCGCTTTTACCGCATCTGTAGCACTTTGGTTTACCGAACGTATTCCCACGCGGATTTCCTCGATTTGGGGTCGAGGTTTTACTGCTTTTATTTTTATTTTTCTGGTGGTTGAGCACATTTTTTCTGTCGGTGTGTAAGGCATGTACTGTTGCGTTTTTATTCTGCGTGATCGTGCTGGCTTCCTTATACGTTAACTCCATAGCAATTGCTGCTTGAACGGCTTTTTCGTACGTAAGGTCAGCCGTTTCCAGGAGTCGTCTATGTAAACGTGTGTTGCGAACTCCCACCACAAATTGATTTAGCAATGCTTTTGTTTTGAATTCACCGAAATTACACTGTAGACTTAAACTGTTCAGAGCGTTTGTAAACGCACTAATATCTTTGGTCGGTAGTTGCTTACGCTTGTAGAATTAAAAATTTTCTGCGATTTCGATAGTTTTTGGAGCAAACAGATTTTTTAGCTTTTGCTTCAACTTCTCGTAATTTAGGGTTGAAGGTTTTAAACCGTTTAAAAAATCACACAAACTATCGAACGCTTTCGTACTTAAATGGAACAATCTAATATTTTGCAGGTTATGTGCAGTATGGGTTGCAAAAGATGCAGAAAGAATGACTTTCTGTTTGAGAACTGAGCTGAATAGCTTGTTATTTTATTTAAAATCACATCTGTTAAAAGACTTCAATTAAATATCGAGACAATATTTGACTCATGCAGTTTTTAGTCGAAGAAACTTTAAAAAACTCAATTTATGTGAAAGTGATGTATCGTATAAACTTAAAACTTGTCATTTAAGCCATTTGCATGTAATCAAACATATTTATAAAGTTTGAACACTTAAGTTGAACCAGAAAATCTAGTTCGTCCAAAGAAGACGCATTTGGCACAGGTTTTTTCATCAAATTCAAATCACCAAACTTTGAAAATGACCAAACTTTATGTTGTAACACATTGCAAGGGCTTGTGTATCAAATTTCAAGTTTAAACCATGCACCACAATTGAGATTATCTATTTTTATTCATAGGATTTTGATAAAAACTAAATTTTTTCAAGAAGGATGCTTCGTATAGACTTGAAACTTGTCATTTAAGTCATTTATATGTAATTAAACATATTAATGAAGTTTAAACACTTAAGTGGAACCAGAAGAGCCAGTTCGTATCAAGTAGACGCTTTTGGCGTTTTAGAGGCTCACTTTCTTCCGATTTGCCTACATACTTGCTTTTAAAAATAGTTTCTTTTAAGGAGCCTCGAAGTGTGGGGTAGCTAGTTTTGAGGTTTTTTGTTTAGTAGTCCTTTTGCTTGTTCACGCTCTCCTCCCTTCGATTTAAGGACGTATCAGTATATTAAAAAAACATTGATATTATGGATTTCGGAGCGTGGGGTAGCTAGTTTCAAGGGTTACCGTTTTGGAGTTCTGCGTTTCAATAAAAAAATAAGTATGGTCTTCAAATTTGTTATAACTGAATATAACAAATCTCAATAATGGTGCATGTTTTACACTTGAAATTTCAGACACATGCCCTTGTAATGTATTTGAAGATATTTTCAAAGTTTAATTTATGAGCGGTGACTAGAAAATCCAATTGTTCTGAAAAAACCTCCGCCAAAAGCGCCTACTTGGTACGAACTGGCTCTTCTGGTTCCACTTAAGTGTTTAAACTTCATTAATATGTTTAATTACATATAAATGGCTTAAATGACAAGTTTCAAGTCTATACGATGCATCCTTCTTGAACAAATTTAGTTTTTATCAACTTACTGTGCATGCTTGGCCATCATTCGGCCAAGTGCTCACACCGACACGGTCGCGCTGGGCGTGTACAGGCCTGTGCCTAGAATCATTTCAACATGGCGTCGATGGCCAAAACCGACGTACCAACCTCCAAAAAATTCACTAGCAGCATGGCTCACGACTACACGCCCAGCGCGGCCGTGTCGGTGTGAGCGCTCGGCCGAGTGGTGGCCAAGCATGCGCAGTGAATTCGGCCGAGCCAAGGCGCGAATGAAAATTTTTGAATTTTCCATGTTATGTGTATGAGTTGCAAGACTTGCAGAAAGAATGACTTTCTGTTAAACAACTGAGCTGAATCTTGCGTTCTTTTTAACCCACAGCTGTTGAAAGACTTTGATTTAATATCGAGTCTAAATGATGCACAAGATTTTCTTATGCGATTATTAGTAAAAGAAATTTAAGAAACTCAATTTATGTGAAAGTAGTGTATCGTATTAACTTGAGACTTGACACGCAAGTCTATTGCATGAACTTTAACATATTTATACAGTTGGAGCATTGAAGTTGAACCAGAAGATCCAGTTCATCCCAAGTAGACGCTTTTGGCGGATGTTTTTTGAAACCAATTGGATCTTCTAGTCATCGCTAGTTCATCAAACTTTGGAAATATGTTCAACCACATTACAAGGGCTTCTGTTTCAAATTTCAAGTGTAGACTGTGCACTACTAAAGAGCTTTGCTATTATTATTCATGAGATTTTGAGAAAAACTGAATTTGTACAAAAGGGATGTATCGTATAGACTTGAAACTTAACACGCAAGCCCATTGCATGTACTTTAACATATTTATACAGTTGGATCATTAAAGTTTTACCAGAAGATCCAGTTCGTCCCAAGTAGACGCTTTTGGCGGATATTTTTTGAAACCAACTGGATCTTCTAGTCATCGCTAATTTATTAAACTCAAAATTGAGCAATGGAGCTCAGAAACGAAAACCCTTTAAAGCAGCTACTCTACGCTCCGAGACTCCTGATACTATTTTCTTTTTTAAAGTACGTCGGCAAATCGGAGGAAGGCTTGCTAGAGCGAGAATCAATGCTCCGAAACGGCAACCATCAAAACTAGCTGCCTTACGCTCCGAGATACCTTTATCGAGAGCTTTTTTTAAACAAAAACTGTGCGTTGGCAAATCGAAAGAAGACAAGCAAGCGTTAGCATCAAAGCTCCGAAATGGAAACTCTTAAAATCAGCTACCTCATGCTTCGAGACTCCTATAGAATTTGTTTTTTAAGTACGTCGGCAATTTGGAGAAAGTGAGCGAGAGCGAGAATCAATGCTCCAAAACGAAACCCTTAAAACCAGCTTCCCCACGCTCCGAGACTCCTTATACGAGAGTTTAAAAAAAAATAAATAATTCGTCGGCAAATCGGAGGAAGGCGAGCATGACCGCGTATCCAAGACCCGAAACGGCGAAACTGAAAACCAGCTACACCACGCTCCGAGACTCCTTATACGATTTTTTTTTTAAAAAAGAGTATCTCGGTAAACCGGAGGAAGGCGAGCGAGAGTGAGCCACCAAAACGAAAACCCTCAAAACCAGCTACTCCACGCTCCGAGATTTCTTATACGAGTATTTTTAAAATGAGAATACGTTGGCAAACCAGAGGAAGTTGAGCGGGAGCAAGAATCAAAGCTCCAAAACGGCGAAACTTAAATCCAGCTACCATACGCTCCGAGACTCCTTATGCGTGAGTTTAACAAAAAAGAGGACGTCGGTAAATCGGAGGAAGGTAAGCGATAGCGAGATTCAAAAATCCGTAACGACAACACTTAAAACCAGCTACTCCAAGCTCGTTTTAAATCTAAACCATGCACCAATTTTGAGATATGTTTAGTGTATAACATAATGTATAACATTTTTTTAGAGCAAATTTTAATATGAATAGTATATTACGGTACGAGTGCGTGAAGTACATGATTTTCGCACGAGCGCATTTCTTCGCCTGAGCGTTGCGAGGTGACGAAAAAGCGAGTATGATGATCACCTACGCGCACGAGTATCGTACACTTTTTTTGACACGAGTGTGCGAATCTACGTTTTTTGCAGATTACCGTTCACAAAATTCTCTTTTGAAAAATTTTAGTAGCATACACGACAGTTTCAGAACAATACTGAAAATGTATGTTTTCAGACTGCTGTGCAAATACGTTGAAAAAACTGTATACAATAATCTAAGTTTTACATAAAAACTATTTCGTGCCGATGAAATGTACCTTAATCTCACCTGAAACCCTGTAGTTCGGTTGTTTAATAATAAATTATAGTCCTGTAATTTCAATATCGAACAATTTCTAAAAATTTTACAGGCATTCTAGAGCCTTTAATATATATTTATTTATTACTTTAATAGTAAATATCTATAAATATTTACTATTAAAGTAATAAATTAAGACATTTTTCTAAATTTGGCCATGCTGTCGCTGTTGCGCGCGTGCGCCGTCCGTCATGCTAGCATACTTTGTAATCCATTGGTGGCGTCGCGTCACCCGGCTGCTGGCGTCACTAAGCTACAGACGTTTACGATCTTTTTCTTTCAACGACAAATTACAGCGTTTCGTATCATTATTAAGGTACGCATTGCATTAGCATGGTAATACATAATAAGCTGATGCGAAATAAAAAGGAGGTTATGTTTATACAGCTAATACTAAAGACTGTACGCAATGAAAGGTTATACAGAAAAACTCGTATTTTTATCTTATTTGGAGTAAAATTATTTGCACAAGATTATGAATCCTTAAAAGGTGACTGTAGTTTTTATCTGTAGAGATATATAAACATATTACAAATGTTAAATTTATTCGCTCCTCTGAAATGTAGATTTCCCAAAAATGTATAATGATCAAATGTACTAAGATGTTTTAAGAGAACAGATTCTGCTTAAGGTTTCTTTATAAATCCGACTAATGGAACTTGTTGTTAGATACATATTTTTCACTTAGGATCTAGAAAAAAAATTGAGGTTAGGGAGGTTAGGGTAGGACTTTTACATAGAGCAAAGATTTCAGGTTTAAAATGATTACAATAATTTACAAACTTTACTAACTTTAATTTGAGGTTACGAGGTTAGGATAATCATCAGCCAAATAAATCAGATTAATTTTATTATAGTATATTAGTGCAACGAGTGCGATAAGTTGCCAATGATGCTCGTACGTGATTGACAACTTATCGCACTAGTTGCCTACACTATTTTTTATCACGAGTACGATGATAAAGTGCCGCATAACGCACGGTTTTGCCGAGGCTAAAATGGGAGAGGTTATGTAGACTGTGAGGGTGCTGTGAGAAGCGTTGCGTTTTTAATCATAACTCAACGCTTTTGCGTTGCATTATTTTTCATTATACAATGCTTTTGTTTATAACCTATCGATTTTACCTCTAACCTTATCCGATGACACAATTCGCCATTTAGCCAAGGCAAATCGTGCGTTATGCAGCATTGTCCGAGCACAAGTGATAAAAACTAGTTTACTGCAATAGAATCATCATTTTATTCGTTCTCTGATTGGTCGTCGATTGGCTAATAAGATTACGAGATAGATGGCGGGACGCGCGTGATAGTTTGTTTCTAACCTATAAAAATGTTTAATATAAAGCAGAGCGCGCATTGTTCTTGCCAGTATACTATTAAATTACGTTTTTCTGAATTAGGAGTTTGGGGTTATAACCGATCGGTTAATTATTTTGGTAGTTTGAGGAACTGATTTGCAGGATTTTGCAAAGAATTGTTATTTAGCTTGCTTTTGCGTAATGATACCTAATAGAAAAAAATAAAATCTGTTATCTATTGAGTTACAAGATTAGCCAAAGGGTTACTTCAGGGTTATTAGCGAGAACTCATGCGATTCTATATGATACGATTACGAGATACGCGATATTCTCGTATACATACCCCATATCATCAGAGATAGCAACCCTTCTGGCTATTTTTACAATTTCATAGTAATACGCGCGTAAATTAAACGCTGTTTGTATACCTAATGAATAAAAAATATGGCAACCCCTTCAAATTTATTGAAAATGAATCTAATTAAAAGCAGTTTACCGTATAATAGCAATGCAATTTACGCTGGGATTGTTTTAGGGGGATCGTTTTTTACGTCTGCCTGTTAAATTTTTTGTGGAATATAAATGTCAAATTATTTTAACAATTATTAAAGAACTTATTTAGGTATATATAGTTTTAAAATAAGATATGGTTTATCAAACCTATTGCAATAAGAACCATTCAATTGTATTTTTTATGAAATAAAGCTTTATATATATTCACTAATTTCGTTTTTTTCAGCATAATTTTCCTATATATGAATCCTGTATCATGAAAATATTTTATATTTAAGTTATATCATTTCAAATATCTCATGTCTTATTTTATTCTATTATATAAAATAAAAGTTGAACATATTTATTTGAGGAACTGTCATTCAATAATTTTAATAAATACTGAAGGAAAAAATTGGACTGTTGAGTAATATTGCGCTATAAGTAAGTAGGTGGAATCCATTTCAGCGCTGTGGCAGAAAAATGTTTCTAACATATAACTATAATGATACGAAATAATTGTTTTTATTCGTTACATAGCTACATTAGATTGTAACGAAATTTTTGGTAAGAAAAAATGATTTTTAGTATAGTAAAGAAAACGCAGTTTTGGCATTTTTCAGTACAATAGTATACTTTCAAAATAATATGTGAATTTAAACATTCAGGGAAATGTGCCCAGTATGGATACCCTTAGCTATTTTGGGTTTAAACGACGCGATAAATATTCAAATTCAAAATTTCAACGCGTTCTCTATTCCATTTTCTACAAGGAAATGGACGGGCGCCAGTCGAAGTCGCGACTAAAAAAAGGTATCCACCTCAACGCAAAAAAATGTAATTTACGAGATCTCGAAAACATGTCCTCAGTATGGATAATTTTAACTATTTTGACTGCAACTATTTACTTACGTTGAACAAAAATGAAAAAAATTTAAAGTGCATTTGTTCCTAAAAAAGCCCTCAATGATTATAAATAGTCCCGATTCAATGTTCGGTGCAATAGTTAATTAGAGTCATTAATATAAAAAGTGCAATTTTCAATCCTCGTAAAATAACTTTTTACACTTTTGAAATCCATATTTTCTTATTTTCCTTATAACTTTTGCCGTGATTATTTTAAAATACACGAGCCCGCGGAGGCGGCGTAGGTCGGGTCGTAGGAAATAACACACGAGAAGTTTAGATAAGGAAATGTATATTCAATTGTAACTATACACGGAGGTGCAAACGCCGCACACTTCGACGAACGATAAAGAGAGACGAGAGATATTACCCTGTCGACGTGAGAGAGTGAGAGTGCAGGTACTTACAACTCGGTAGTGGCAGTAGTACTTGACGCAACGGACGTGGTCCAGTCTCGGACGTGGAGATGTAACAGTTCGAACGAGCGTCGCAGCAACTCGTCGGTAACGCACGGACGAATATCGTTCGCTCTCGAGATGCTCGCAGGACTCACAACAAACCCGCGTATATAGTAGCGCGAGCTACTCGTGTGGATCGTGCAGCGAGACTAACTCTAGTCGCGGTTCTCCCGGCCGTCGGCACATCGTTGTCATATCTCGCCAACGCTGTGCGGCCAGGCGGCAACCGCGCTACCTATGCTCTCACTCTCTCTGTCTCTATCTTGCCTCGTTTCTCGTTCGTTTCGGCGCTCGTTGGCAGCTTGCTGAAACAATAATCTTATTACAATTAGTACATGATTAGCCGTTAGACATTTGACGTGCACTCGGCCGTCACAACGCAAAATAATGATATTAATACTATTGAGTATTAATATCATTAATCATCATAATATTATAATATAATTAATCATCATAATATTAATAATATTGAGCTCGCGCAACAAATAACTCTGAATGCAAATAATCGAGTTCAAGTCATTAATAATGTTACTTCTGATCTCGTAGATCAGACAGAACACAGTGTTGAAAAATTACAGGACGATGTCAACAAATCACATAGCAATGTAGAAGAGTCAGAGTATTCTGATAAGAATATCGAAAAATGTACCGCGATATTACAAAATGTAGATAATAATCATGATGAATTACATAATAGTTCGCAAGAAACTATTTTAACTACAGATACTTTAGCCGCAGAACATGATGAAAATGGTTATTTAAATGCTCATTCGCAAGGTTGTGGCACTAAAGAAGTACAGAAACATTCTAAATACCGGCATAAATTTAATTCAAAATGGCAAGAAATTTATGATTGGTTAAAGCCCGTTAACGATGATTGTTTTAAAGTTAAATGCAGTATTTGTGATGTCATTCTCACTGCTAATACAACAATTTTAAAAAAGCACGCTTCTACTGAAAAACACAAAATTAGTCCGGTAACCTTGACGTATTAGATACAATAGATTTTCAACAAGCGATAACAGAAATCAAAATTAGTGCTCTTCTAGTATATCAAATGTTATCATTTCTTCTCATTGATACGCTATTGCCATTTTTTAAACTTTTAGCTTTTGATTCAGCAATTTTACAAAATACTGAATTAGATAGAAAAAAACTACTCATATTATATGTAACGTTATTGCACCAATTCATAAAATGAAATTGATAGAAACGTTATAAAAGACAAAATTCAGTGTTTTGATTGATGAAAGTACAGATATAACTGTTAAACAATCAATATGTATCGTTGTCCGATATTTCCATGAAAATCTCGGTCGTATCCACGATAGTTTGTGGGGAATAGTCCTTGTTTTTGATACAGATGAACATCGTAAGGCTGATGCTGAGACCATATGTGACAAAGTACTTAATACATTCGAAACTTACATTAAAAAATATTATTTCTTTTTGTTCCGATACCTGCAATTTAATGAATTCAGTAGCTGAAAGATTAAAAAAGAAAATTTCTGGCCTAAAAGTTTTTAAATGTGGATGTCACATTCAACATTTATGCGTAAAGGATGCAATTAAAAAACTACTTCCAATTTACGAACAGATCCCTCATTTGTTGTATAATTATATTTCTGTTAGTCCAAATCGATGTAATCGATGGGAAATTTTGCAAATAAAATCAAAATTAGACCTTTACAGCCTATAAAACCAAATAATACTAGATGGTTAAATTACTCCATACCCTGATAACATGATGTCGGCCGAATGACAGCACTGAGACTGCACGGAATGGGCCACGCGTGACGTCCAGGTACCCCTGCTCCGGGACACGGAAATGACGGCATGGTGCCGGCAATTAAATTAAGAAAAAAGAAAAAAATTATACCCGAGCGGGGATCGAACCCTGAACCTTTCGGTTAGCAGGCTGGCACTTTACCACTCGACCACGAACACTTGTTACAAATCATGGACAACTGTGTCCTTATATACTGCGAGTAGCTGTTGATATTAATAAAGTTGCAAGTAATCGTAATAAACAATAACCAGAATTATTATCGGTACAGTGCCCCGATAACGTCGCGTTCCGGGGATTTTAGGGTCACGCATGCTGGCCGCTCGTGCCGTCATTGTGACGTCCCCAAAACTTCTTTCGTTGGAATTTTCAACAATTTTTTTTTTTTTGCTGCCATTCGGGAAGTCATAATGTTGACATTTTGGCGGAACAGCGTGCCAGCACGCGTGCTCACATTGCGACAGCACGAAACTTTGTCAGAATGACGGCCATGAGTGCCGGCTGTATGACACCGGCACGAACGAAGTCAAAATGTCGGAATTTTGCGGTCACGCCGTGTTGGCACTCATGGCAGCATTATGACGACATTTTGAGGAGCTACATGACGGCATTCTGCCTTCGACCAGGGTTCAAAATTTATTAACATTTGGCGCTGTCAGAGTGCTAGCAGAATGCCTACTGGGAGTACTGCTCGCCATGACAGCATTCTGTCGGAACGAAATTCCCGCAGAATGCTGGCTGCGAAACTTAGAAAAACGCAATTCACAAAATAAGGCTTTTTAATGTATTATATTTTAAGGCTGTTGATTTTGTTAATTTGGGCTATTATGTATCCACCGGACTTTGTTCCTTGCCAATTTTTATTAATTATATTATTATGACGACCCTTTCATCTTATACGATTGTATAAGCATATACGTGATATTTTTATACGCATATACGATTCGGCTTTTTCGCGCAACTGCATCAAATTTCGATTTAAAATTGATACAAGTTTAATTTTTTATTATAAATAATTGTTAATCACTGCATAAAACTATGTTACAAATTAAAAAACTTTTTGAATTGCAACGGTTTCGCGGCATCTCCAATCGGGCGTCTGCGCGCACGCGCCACACGTTTGCTCCACCCATTTTAGAAAGAGACAGACTGCTCTCCTCTCTCGCACGATGAGCTTTACAGCAGCAGAGTCTATATTATTCTGAAACGCGCACATATATATGTGATTTCCCCGGCTCGCGCCTATAGCGAGCGGTGGAGGGATCAAGTATAGCGGATTCTCGGAAAAACGTTCCTTTTTGCTTTTGCGACTCGTGCGTTAACAGTAAAAATCTTGTCACACTGAATAATCATTGATTATCCAAAGTTATCAGTTACATACACTCGACAATCACCAGTGCTACCGATTAATCAACTCAATTGGGTAAGTTTAATATATTATTTTTATATGTTTATTCGGAAAATTGGATAATTTGTTTATACACGCCGATTTTCAGATTAGAAAAATCGCGCGCGTGTGCATAGCTTCTTCCGTGATAATCTAGCTTTCCGGTTTCCTTCGAATTTTTCAACGCATTCGTATTTTTTGCAGATTCCAGAAGAGGCTGCTCACCTGCATTCTTCATCGCGGTGTCCAGCCGTCCAGCAGGTCCAGAGAGAAGCACCCTACAATTTGCGACTACTTCTCTGGACATTGAGTTTTATTAATCGTTTTTCATTCTCTCTAATTCGCTTTATTCTCTCATAATAATTTCATCTCATATATCACTCATACTTTATCTCATTCTGCCTCTCATTCTCATTATTCATTATATTCAATATATATATATATATATATATATATATATAATAATACTTGATGCTAAATCTCTCTGCCACTTTCTGTTTTTGAGCACATTGTCGATCCTGCAACATCATCAGGATCAACCTGCACGCATCGCAGCTGCCCTAGCAGTACCTGGGAAATCCAGAGAGGTAAGTAGGATTAATCCTATGTTCCCGTATAATTATATATTATATATTCAATTAATATTGTATTCCGCCTATTCCTACTTCAAATCACAATCTTTCCTCTAAAAACTTCCTCTTATTTACCTTTATTATTCCTCTTATTTTATAAAGTATGTTATAATTATAATTGTGCTTACAGAGCTTGCTGAAAAGAAGCAGCAGAGGACCAACACAATCTACAAGAACAACAAGTGGCCTTTCAACTTGCTGCAAGGAGTTCCAGCTACTGCTGAGATCTCGGCTACGCCAAGAGGTAGATTTCAACGTCTAACCAGTGAAATTGCGTGCCCACATATGTGATCAAAGGGCTTAAGCGAAACTGTCCTGTGATGATGGCTACGATTATTAGTTTCAGCATAATTTTTTAAATAGCAAAATTTCAGCTACCTAGCTGCAGCAGAAGCCACACAGCATGAAAATATAAGATTTTCAGATTTGGACCATCCGTACCAGCTACTCCCTTGTAATGACACTTTCTCATGCCATTTGCTTTCTGCTGAAGCTAGGTAGTTGAAATTTTGCACAGATACTTGATAAATCATGCAGAAACAACTAACCATATTAATTTTTACTCAACTACGTTAGTTGTAATCTTGACCTAGAGGCCCATGCCCGTATTTTGAATTGGCGTGGCTGATTTCATGAAAAAATTGTCGAGGTGGATTTTCGTATCCAAATGACTTGTAGAACTGTTTTGCATTCTATTTTTAGGTGTGGAAAAGTATAATTACTTTGCGTGTCACCTCAAAATATATTTTTTATCTTCACATTTAGGTGTGCAGTATATTATGCAATACTATTTTTCTTTGAGTCTGTTGT
Source organism: Nasonia vitripennis (assembly GCF_009193385.2). Classification (NCBI taxonomy): domain Eukaryota; kingdom Metazoa; phylum Arthropoda; class Insecta; order Hymenoptera; family Pteromalidae; genus Nasonia; species Nasonia vitripennis. Next base: position 743,821 of record NW_022279657.1, read on the forward strand.
GCTTATCTACGGTGACATGGAAAGTAATTATAGTTTTCTACACGTAAAATTATAATGGAAAACAGCTGAGCAAGTCAGTTTGATATAGAGATTGACAACTGTGTGAAAGAATCATTAAGTCAAAATGTGTGCCCACTTATGTCAGTGATGGGTCTAAGGGTCTGGATAAAGTTTAAATGGCCATGATTATCTGTTTTAGCAGAATTTTTATATTATCTATGCAGAATTCCAGGTCCCTAGCTGCAGTAGAAAGCACACAGCATGAAAATATAAGATTTTCAGATTTGGACTATCCGTACCAGCCACTATATACCCTTTATATTGATACTTTCTCATGCCATTTGCTTTCTGCTGAAGCTAGGTAGTTGAAATTTTGCACAGATGATATAAAAATGATGTTGAATCTGAAAATATTACTTATTTTTACTAATTCAAGTTAATTGTAAACTTGTAAAGAGATCCATGCCCGCATATTGGTTTGGCGAGGGTAATTTCTTCACCGAGTTTTAGAGGATCTCTTTGTCAAAATTACCTGTACAGCTGCATTTATATGTATTTTTTATATACAATATAAATAAATTATATTCTAATTTTAATTTTGCTTCCACAGCTTGCTGAAATAAAGAAGCTGCAGAGGACCACAACATCCAAGTTGCTATTAGGAGATCCAGCTACTACTGCAAGATCTGGGCTACGCCAAGAGGTAGAGTTCATCATCTGCTGATTGTGTAAACCGCCTCAAAGAATAAGCTGCGCTGATTATCGGGAAGTACGATTTTGATTTGAAATATGCATCGAATTTTAACTATGCGCAGTAGGAAGCGTTTGCAAGATTGTTCGCCTGCGTATAGAGCCGAAATATTAAGATTATATGAAAGAGCTTCCGAATATGTACCGTCGGTTCAGAATCGTTGCACCGCCATTGTAGAGCCCCCCCCCCCCCCCCCCCCCCCCCGTCTATCGCCCGAACGAGCTGGATCTCGATGAACCCCGTCCGGCGAGCTGTCTTGATGATGGTGCGAATGATAGGGTTATTAACAGCCCGAATGAGAGTGATCGCGACGAGAGTGAGAGTGAATGTGAATCGGTTTTATGCGATGGTATAGAGAGCGTACACGATTTTGAAGATAGGCTGGCTACAGTTTTTGCGGAGCAGAACGTGACCCACACGCAGATCAGGGCTATCATCCAAGTGATAAAAACACACGGCTGTTTTTCGAGTATACACGTGGACCCGAGAACTATTTTAAAAACTCCAAACTACTCTGCCCCTATCACTCAAGTAGCTGGAGGCGAGTACCTTCATTTTGGCGTAGAGCAGGCTTTGCTAAAGATATTGTCTTCGACTCCCCCACATTTGCGGAAAGAGCATATCCAAATAGATTTTAGTACAGACGGTGCTTCTCTTGATAAAGTAGGTAAAATCGCTTTGTGGCCGATTCAAATCAGAATAGCAAACTTTGGTAATCGTTTTGCATCAGAGATCGTCGGAGTATTTAAAGGGAACAAAAAGCCAACGAGTGCGAAAGATTTTTTTCAACCGTTTAATCGAGATGTGCGTCAGGTTATTCAGAGCGGTGTAGATTTCATGGGTAAATATTTCTCCGTTGATTTGAGGTGCTTTGTCGCCGATGCTCTTGCTCGTTCGTTTTCGTTAGGTCACCGTTCGCATAGTTCTAGGGCTCCGTGTTCGAGATGTTGGGTTCGCGGTCAAAATATACGTCCAGGAGTGATGGTGTATACGGGAGTCGATCATAGACCTCGTACACAAGACGAATACCTTGAAAAATTGGATACGGATCACCATAGCGTAGGTATAGATTGCCCTCTAATCGATCTCAGTCTTCATATAAATTTGGTCAAGAGTACGGTCTTCGACTATATGCACCTCGTCTGTTTGGGTGTAATGGGGAAAATTTTTCAAGGATTAATAGATGGTAGGTTCGTCAAAACCGCTAAAATCGCTGACGCGAATCTTGTACGAATCCTCGATGATCGACTAGAGCAAGTAAAAAATTACTGCCCGCAAGATTTTGCGCAAAAACCAGTCGACATCAACCACCATGGCAAATTTAAAGCCACCGAATTGAGACAGTTGCTTCTATATACCGCTCCTGTTATCTTCAACGGTTTAGTTAATCCCGCTCTTTATTTGCATTTTCATCTGCTTCACGCATCCATAATGTTCAGTTCGTTTTATTCGTTCAAGTAGTGTAGGTGTAAATTTAGGCTTTTTGAATTTCGCGCCGCTGCTCGCTCTCCGTTGCGACGTTGAGAGCGCGCGCGCATGCGTCGAGTTGCGCGCCGCCGGCCCTGCTTGCGAGCGCGCGAAGGACCCGCGCGCGCGGATTCCTGTTCGGACTGCATAGCGCTTCGCACGTTTGGCTTCCTTACGCTTTTCGATTTTTTTTCTTCTGACGGTGAGCCAGTGACGTGTTCTTCTCAGAGCTATCACTGTTCACCTCGTTCTGCGCCGTGTTGGTAGTGTTTAGCGGAAAATTCGCGATCGCGTCGTTCGCGTGTGTGTATTTGTGCGAGTGTGTGAGTGTGCCTCGAGGTGATAGTCTTAAGGTTTGTTGGCGAAGATGTCCACGTGTTGTACGTGACTCCTTCGGGGCGAGCGAACAGCGGCAACACCCCTTGTTGCCCTCGTGCCAAGCGTCTGGCTCCCCGAGACGTCGGGGCGCGCTTGGTGCACGGTTGCGGACCATCCTTTCGCTGCCCAGGCCCGGCTTCCAGACCTCCAGGCCAGGACGGAAGCAGCGGCGGACTACGACGAGGCCTGCTCAACGCCCTCTTCAGCGGCGGTTTTTGTGTTCGTCTTTGCGGTAAGAGAGCTCTCTCTGCGTGCGGAAAAGGTACCTCGCGTCTTTCCGTTTGCGTGCGTTCTTTCACTTGAGTTTTTTCTCTTTTAGAGTCACTGTTCTCTTTCTTTTATTTGTATAGTTTCCCTTTCCTTATTTTCAATAAAGCTTACACTTGCTGAGGCTTTTCCCTCTAAACCGTGAGGGTTTTTACGCCAAAGCAAGTACTTTTTGTGTACCGCGAAATCGTGTGTGTTAATTAAAAAGAACCCTTCACTCACTCAACCCTTTCCTTTTGTTGGAACTCACTCTGAGTTCTTTCATTCGTTCTAAGATTAATATTCACATAAGAATTTTAATCAATCCTCATTTTACACCCGAATCTGTAGCTTTCGCTGAAAACTGCATCAAGCTCTTCGTTCAAACAGCCTCTGACGTGTATGGTATAGAATTTTTGTCGTACAATATTCATACTTTGTTGCATCTTGCCGATGATGTTAGGGCTTTCGGGGCGTTAGATTCTTTTTCAGCTTTTCCTTACGAAAGCAATATGTCGTATTGCCGAAAATTATGCAGGAAGCCTAGCCAGCACTTGCAACAAATTGCCAACCGTAGAGCGGAAAACTGTGGAACAGCTTCTTCCAAACACATCGACGCGAATCTGATGAAATTCATCGGTGCTCATGCGAGAGGTCCTACACCATTGATCGATGGTTCGACCGATTACGAACAATATAGAAAAGTAGTTACCGGAGACGTCCATTTCTCTCTTCTTCGACCGGATAGTACAGTTTATCTTCGAAACGGATTCATCGGAATAATTCAAAATATCGTCAAATCCGACGATTACTGCTATCTCGTTTTAAAAACTTTCGTAAAAATTGAAAATTTGTTTGATCGTCCTTGCTCTTCATCATTAATCGGAGTTTTTTTATGCTCTGCTTTAAGTACCGAGGCACATTCCAAGATATCGGAGTTGATGCCATCCACCCCCTCAAGGAGCTTCTTCGCTCAGCCTATTCCAAGATATCGGAGTTGATGCCATCCACCCCTTCAAGGAGCTTCTTCGCTCAGCCCGCTGGCCAAATGGCCGTTGCACCGCCGCCTAAACCGCACGCCAAGAAGAACAAGAAGAATAAGAAAGATAAAAAAGAGAAGAATATAAAGGACATAAGAACAAAAATGAGAAGAAGAAGGACAAGCGCTCTAAATTAGTGCCACCGCCATCATCATCACAGCCCGAAGCATCGTTGTCGTCATCGTCGTCGTCGTGGCAAACCCACAACAACGGTTTCTCTGCGTCGCAGCCTCAACCGACTCTCAATCATAGGTTGCAGGAGCAACGAGCGTCGACATCGAAGCAACAGCAACCACCGAAGCAAGGATTGTCGACACGCCCGCAGATGATGGATTTTCGTCGACCGAATGCTGTAGGAATTGCAGCATCTTCCTCGACAGCTTCTCTCACCGCCTCTGAAACTGCGCAAATGGCCAAGATTTTAGCCACAAAAATCGATAATTTGGACAAAAACTGATTTACATATTTATCATATTAATTGAATTTTATTTATTTTCAGATCAGTGGACCAAAGACTCGTCAAGCTGGAGGAATTAATGCAGTATTTTGAACACATTTTATTTCTATCCCAAGTATTTTAAGAGCTTTCAACACCCTAATATTTCCTTTTTTTTCAGTTCCGTGCACGAAATGGTAAAAGGAATTACCAACAGGCAGACGCCAAAGGTGGCAGTTCGTCCTGAATATCTGCCTTTTAAAACTTCGGCCGATATCGTCGCATTTGATTTTGCTGGTGATGAGGCGTACGACAAACTTGTGAGTATCGGCATTTTTTATCGGTATAAATTAATTTCTTATACTTCTTTTTAAATTTGAAAACATTTTTTAGGTAAATTATCTGATCAGCCTAGGTGGTGCTAATTACATCGACTCAGCGGCTAGATATCTGAAGGAGTGCAAGGTAGACGAGGACATTTTTCGACATGTCACTTGGAGTTCCTCCAAAAGAGATGGTGTTCTGGCCTTGAAGGAAAGCAAGTTTGCCAAGGCTTGCAGGGGTACGTTCAATGTTTTTATTTAATTATTCATTTTATCTTAAAATTAAATCATTTTTTTTCAGTGGCAATGCCGGCCGATAAGAAGACCTTACTCGCGCCACAGGACGACGATTTTACCATTGCCATGATAAGAGCATTAAAAAGCGCCAAGGAAGGCTTTCGTCGCAAGATGAAGAGGCCTGCACAAAACCCTGCTCCTTGGGATCAGCCAGAAGTTCAGCGTCAACGTCTCGAAGAACAACATCAACGAGAAGAGACCAACGACCGTGATGATGGTGAGGGCAACGGCGCTAATGCTGAAGACAACGGCGCTATGCCGAGGACAACAATGGCCAGCAGGACAACGATGGCAGCGGCGACGAAAGTGACAACAGGAACAGCGACGACAGCAGCACAGATGACAACAGCTGCGGCACCGAGGACGACAACTATGGACGAGACTCCGACAGCGATGCCACCGATATATTTGGGGAAACTTAGTTTTATACTTAATTTTTTATAATTTCAGCCACTTCACTCACTCACTCACTTCTTATTCTATTTAACAAATGTATTTCTTTTCAGCTAAAAAGTACACATGTTGCCTTTTATAATACATTGTTTTAGTTTTTTTTTTTGTAAACATGTGAACTTTTTTACGTTCTCTGACATTTTAGTTCAAAATTATCTGTATTTTTTTTTTTTATTTATATTCATTTAAATAGAAAAAATGTCAGGGGCCGTACGTGGAAGGGCTGCCGCTCATGTGGATGAACCTCACGGAGAGCGGCGAGGTCGAGGCCTCTCTCACCACCCCCCCTTAAAAATTCTTATAATTCAATTTACTCAATATTATAATACTCGTTGCTAATTATCTCTGCGTTTTTCTGTTTTTGAGCACATCGTCGATCCTGCAACATCATCAGGATCAACCTGCAAGCATGTCAGCCCTTGCAGTACCTGGGAAATCCAGATAGAGGGTAAGCAGCATTAATCCTATGTTCTTTTATAACTATATTATAATATTTAATAAATAATGTATTCTGCCTATTCCCAATTCAAATCACAATCTTTCCTCTAAACATTTCCACTTAATACCTTTATTATTCCTATTATTTTATTGAGCATTTACTAATTTAATAATTGTGCTTAAACAGATTGCTGTAAAGAAGCTGCAGAGGATCTAAACCAATCTGTATGGATAGCAGGTGGCCTTCCATCTTGCTGCCCAGAGTTCGAGATACTACTGAGATCTGTCAAATCCCTAGCGGCAGCAGAAGTTACTACCCTTTAAAGACACTTTCTCATGCCATTTGTTTTCTGTCGAAGTTAGGTAGTTCAAATTTTGCACATATACGGAGAGATGCGAGGTCGGGGCCTTTCTCACCACCCCCCTTATACAAGCCTCACATTGTTTATTAATAGAATGATTTCTTTTTCAGCAGCAAATCTAGCCACAACATCAAGAGCTGGCCGGAGCACCGAGAGAAGCAGTACCAGCAGCAGCTGTTTTTTCACCTCGCAGATGGAAGATTTACCCCAGGAGTCCATCAACGAAGAAGAGAAAATTTTTGCGTTGCTGCTTGTGACAATATAATAATAGATATAGCGATAGATTTATTATCTTTGTATTGTACAGATTTGTTTTTAATAATTACAAAATTTTCAATGTTTTGTAAAATAGTGTTAAATCTTTATTAAATTTGTTATTGTAAATATTGCACTGTTAAATGTTATTGTATTAATAATTATAAGTATTTTAATAAATTTATAATAAAATTATTTGTTTGCAAGTCATTTATATTGGAGGCTCATATCCTCCAATAAATGCGGGCAGGCGCGTTTCCGGGAATTTCGGAAAATGCCTGCAACAAGCGGGCACAGAATCCCAAAAATGCCGGAAAATGCCCGCACAATACCCCCACAAACCCTCGTATATTGCCTGCACACTATCGGCACGCGTGTCAATTAAAAGCAAAATTTTTCCAGAATGCAAACACGATGCCGCCAAATACTCGCCACAGTGCCCGCAAAAGGCTTGCACGCATGCAGCATTTCAAAGCTCGCCTGCCGTCAAAATGCTCTTGCACATGCTCGTCATATGACCGGTATCTGCACAGGTACCTGGCAGTCACGCGTGACAGCGTTTTGGAGCACGCTGGACGGTACCGTGACCGCACGGTGTCCGCACAATTTTGTCGGGGTATGAATAGAGTCGAGCGTAGATGGAGTTGTTTTGAATTATTTTTTGAAGGAGAGCTAACAGAAAGTAGTGCTAAAAATGATAAAAATCCAAAAGTTGCAGCAAAAGATTTACTTTTCTACTTTCAAAATCCTATTAATGAATTATATCATACTATGATTGTAGAATTATTTTTCAAATTATATCTGGTCAACAAAACGCTACAGTACGAAAAGCCTCTAATTTTTGAAAATAAAGAAATTGTTAGAAAATTATATATTGATTTATTAAAACTATATGAATGACGATTATATTGATAATACACACAATTGATCCGAAAGATGAACAGCATTTTAAACCATTAAATGAAATAATTATATGTCAATCAGTTGAACAGTTTCTTGAAGCAGTAACTGATGTTTTTATTAAACTAAAATTTCACCAAGATTGCCAAGCTTTCTTAATAGAGTTATGTTGGGGCCTGAAAAAAGATGTAATTTTTCAGATAATATTAGCGAGTAATTGAGGTGTTTTCATCCTAAAAATGTACTCAATTTAGATTTTCATAAAAATAAATATAATGACTTAAACGAACTTTTCTTTGAACTTCCTAAACGTGTAAATGATCATGATCCTGTTCTTATGATTCAAATAAACGAAGAATGGTCAAACTTATTATTGCACCCTTATTGTATTCAAGAAGAAGTTGACAATTTTTGGGGCCACGTAAGAGAATACAAGAAATACAAATAATAATAATAATAATAATAATAATACAAGAACGACCAGGGAGAGTACTTATTTAGAAATATTGCAAAATTCGCATTAAAATTCTTGTCCTTTCCGAATTGGAATGCTACTTCAGAACGTATATGGAGTGCGTATAACATGGAAAAAGTAAGAAGAGGCTCTCTAAAATTTGGATCAATACGTGGAATACTTTTATCATTACAATATATCAGAGACTGTGGAGAAATATTATTTTTTGAGCCAACAATCGAAATGCTAAAGCGATATGCCGTTGGATTATATAATAAATTCGAAAAAAAAGAGGCATCAAAGTTTTGACTCAGTATAAAGACATTAAAATTTCAAAATACTATTTAAAAGGCAAAGAGAGCTTGTGACACCGTACAAACTCTACAAAAAAATAACCCTACACCATACACAAAATAACACTTCACAGATATTTGCTACACGAAAAAACTCTATACAGATATTTACTACACACAAAAACTCTACACGCATTTTTGATTATTTACAGTTTTTGTGTAGTAAATATCAGTGTAGAGTTTTTTTCGTGTCGCAAATATGTGTGTACAGTTATTTTGTGTAAGGTGCAGGGTTATTTTTGTGTAGAGTTTTAGTATAAGAATATCTCAAAAAAAATAAATAAATAAAATAAAATAAAAAAACGATGATACACCGGAGAAAAGCAAGCAAACCGAGATGTGCAGCTCCAAAAACAAATTTCTTAAAACTAGCTGCCCTGTACGCGCCGAGACTTCAGTGTGTGTGTGTGTGTGTGTATATGTGTGTGTGTGTGTGTGTGTGTGTCTATATATATATATATATATATATATATATATATATATATATATATATCAGGCGCTACCTCAGGCGAAGAGAGTTTGTATATAACATGTTTTTATAAAAGAAAATATGATGAAACATCGGAGAAAGGCAAGCAAATCCGAGAAGAGCAGCTCCGAAAACTAAAATTCTCTAAACTAGCCAGGCAAAGATAGTTATTATAAAACATTATTATTTTGTGAATAAATACATCGGTACATCGAATTCGTTCATCGAAGTCGAATTTGAATAAAGGGATTAGTTGAACAACTAGTATACGTGGATATCTTGTAATGTTATTTGCTACCTTGTAAACTAACGTGTAGTTTTCACAATAAAAGAATGTATTAGAATTAGATGAGATTTGAATTTCGACCGAAACAATAAAGCAAACTAAATATTCTATAGCTAATTCAAGACGTCACGCCACCTATTGAAACCGCTTCTAATTCTTCTACCGCTTAAATTTTGAATAACAATGAATTCGCACTTCAAAGTTTAAACTGAAACGTTAAATATGCCGCTTTGTCCTATCCTATCACTGACGGTTATTCTTGGATCATATATTGTTGGGCGTGGAACTTGTATTATAAGGAAAATAGGTGAAGTTACTGTTATTACTTTGCCATAAGTGCTACCATATCGATATGGATCATCACGAGAGGAGTAGCGCAGAAGTGGTAGCCGAAATCGACGAACTGTTTTTACGTAAGTGTATTTATATGAATTAAATTAATGTATTTTAATTATTGCGACGTGTCGTTAGAATAACGACACGCGATTACAACACATAATTTCGAGCCGTTGATTCTCGCATGTATTTGTGATAAATGCATCGGGGAATCAACAACACTGAATTATATTTCCGGTTATCCGGCACGCCTGGGGTTCCTAACCTCACCCGTCAGCGCCGGAGCCAGAGGTGGCTCCCCGGTACTGATAGAGCATCACTCGCGGAAATAGCGCTAATGGGGCCCAACAGAAACCCTGGGTCGCTGTTATATCGGCAGAACCGTCATGCCTGTTGCTCGTGACGGCACCAGGAGGCTTCGCGTCGTCCTCGGGAATAGGAGAAGATCCGCGCGCGATAGCCATGAGGCCGCAACTGACCGTTGCGCATCCTCGCCGCGTATCTCGCTCGCAAAAACATTCGTACGAGTAGGTAAGCGCCGAGCCGCGAGCATATGGCAGCCACGATAGTGTATAGCCGCGGAGAGAGGGAACGCGCGCGTAAGCCTCGGAGAGAGAGGGAAAGCCGCGCAGCTGTCTCGCGTACAGTAGGTGTAAAGGCGCGTCGACACTCGCAAGCGTCGTTGGAAAATATGGCGCGTCGCCACTAGCAGTTTCCGTACTATTCGTTATCGTCGCGAATCACCGCGTTAGGTGGTGTCAGGATGAGACAATAGTGCCAATTCATAATTGGCGCCGCAGGACGCCATTAATATTCATTATGACTCGCCTTCTTTTGCGTGAGAGAAATAATATGTAGACGGCGTTCCGAATGCGTTTTTTTCGGGACGCGCAGGGAGAGTCGGTACGGAGATCGAAGTAAAAACTAGTGTAAACTGATTGTTTGCGTCACCGGAATCGATTATAAAAAGCGCAACATCACATTATTGTTAAATCAAATATACAAAAAAGTCGATAATTGTTTTTGTTGTTGATTTAGGTTTTGGTTCTCGAATAAACATGTCCGGTAGAGATCAACAGCAGCAACAACAGCAGCCTCATGTACTACAACAGCAGCAGCATCAAGAACTGCAGCAGCAAGATGTATTGCGTGAGCAGCCGCGTCTACATCGGGAAGAAATCGGAGCAGGACGGGTTCGAGTAGACCCAGGACAACAACAAGCTCAGGTACAAAGTATAATCACTGGTTGATTGACGCTCTTTCTTTCTCTCTTTCTACTTTGTCTCCTTTCGCGTAAAAAAGTTGTCACTTTAAGATCTTGGGATGATTTTAAGATCGATTTTTCGAGACGTTTTTGAGCAGTTTTAAAATTTCTTTTCAACGCAAACTGCGTCGTCGAAACATGCGAAACTTGATTTTATAGTATAAAAATGATTGACGAAATGTATTGCATCGTATGGCTATACATGTAAAATCAATAAATGTAATTCCCCTTAATTTCGCCTCAAACGTTTTTAAATTTTGATTCTCAAAATTGCTTAAAAGCTTTAAGTGACATAATTTTTTATCTTTAATTTATCGAAGTAGAAATTATTTAATTATAATTTTGTCCTAGGAAAACCAACGATGCAAGCTCCAGGAAACCAGTTTCAACCACATCTGCCACAAGTGCTTCAGCAACAGCAGCAATTTGCGCAAGCACCGACAGTGCAAGTGCAATCTGTGCAGCATATGCAATGGCTGTATTACCAGCAACAACTGTAGTGGCAACAACAAGAGCTGGTACGTTAATAAATACGATTTTTTATCTCGTATATTATACAATTTGTATGTACATATAACTTCAAGAGTAATTTTTGTTTAAGCAGCAACGCCAGTTTATGTACCAACAAAACCTGCCTCCACCGCAACAAAGTTTTGAGCTGATGCAACAAAATTTGGAAAACCAAATTTTATGCTTAAATCATCAGCTCCAGTTATTGCGCGAGCAAAACGGTGTTGCTGTTGCCGCTGCTGAAAATCATGCTAATGAGCACTCGGACGGTGAGACTGCCATTCATCGACCAATCCACGCAGAAAATGGAGAGGTTAGTACTTAACATTTTTCTTGTTTATTTCATTTCGTCCGTGCGTTACAATAAAAAAAATAATTTTTTAGGTCGGGGTACGAGAGAGGGGATGAAAGCAAACGATGCCATGAACCAGTGACTGGCATCGCTACTTCAATCGCTCGCATTTTACGAATCCTCTCGTGGTAAACGCGGCAGAGGAGGAGGACGTGGCAGAGGCCGAGGCCGAGGAAGAAGCTTTTATTAATAATATTGTGTTGTCTAGTGTGTATAGACTAAGTGAAAAGCACATAACTTAAGTGCGTTCTAAGTTTAAGTGCATGGTTTTAATTAAAACCGTTTGTTTTATTTCAGCCTAATATTAAAGTTAATATGTACAAATATAGATTCAAAAACGATATGAATTAACATGCTCATGCTAGTAGCCATATAATGGCATAAGTAAATTATTTCAGAATTAACATTAACAAAGGTATTTTTATTATGTATTCAGTCAATTAGACCGAAATTGTATTTAAAATTGCTTTGTAAAAAAGGAAATAATGTTCCAGACGTGAACTTTAAAAATTTTTTGTTTTTTCCCTTGTATACGCGTTTTATACGTACATACTTTAATATGTATAATAATGAGCAATAAACAATTCCATAAGATGTGCACTAGTCAGATGCAGCTGTGAATAAAATGCAATCAAGTTATCGAGCCACATAATTTTTAATCGCAGCTCAGATTTCCCAACGTACTCTTTAAAAAAAATAGTATATGAGAGTCTCAGAGTATGGGGTATAGCTGATTTTAAGAATTTCCATTTCATAGCTTTAATGCTAACTGTCGCTCGGATTCCTCCGACTAGCCGACGTACATCTTTTTTGAAAAAAACAACACGTATAAGGTGTTTTTGAGCGTGAGGCAGCTAGTTTTAAGGGTCATCGTTTCGGAGATTAGATGCTCGCTCACGCTCGGCTTCCTCCGATTTGCCGACAAACTCTTTTTATTTTAAAAACTCTCGTATAAGGAGTCTCGAAGCGCACTATTGCTGGTTTGAAGTGGTGCCGTTTCGGAGCATAGAATCTCGCTCTCGCTCGCCTTCCTCCGATTTGCCAACGTACACTTTTTGTTTAAAAAAAACTCTCGATTAAAGTGTCTCCGAGCGTAAGGCAACTAGTTTTGAGGGTTGACGTTTCGGAGCATTGAATCTCGCTCTCGCAAGCCTTCCTCCGATTTGCCGACGTACTCTTTAGAAAAAAAAATAGTATAAGAAGTCTCAGAGCAGGGTAGCTGATTTAAGAGTTTCCATTTCGGAGCTTTGATGCTAGCTCTCGCTTGCCTTCTTTCGATTTGCCAACGTACACTTTTTGTTTAAAAAATAAACTCTCGATAAAGATGTCTCGGAGCGTAAGGCAGCTAGTTTTGAGGGTTGCCGTTTCGGAGCATTGATTCTCGCTCTAGCACGCCTTCCTACGATTTGCCGACGTACTTTAAAAAGAAAAATAGTATCAGGAGTCTCGGAGCGTAGAGTAGCTGCTTTAAAGGGTTTTCGTTTCGGAGCTTCATTGCTCGCTCTCGCGGGCCTTTTTCTAATGTGCCGACGTATTGTTGAACAAGACAGTTAAAAAAAATTTAATTTTTGAGCTCCATTGCTCACTTTTGAGTTTGATAAATTAGCGATGACTAGAAGATCCAGTTGGTTTCAAAAAACATCCGCCAAAAGCGTCTACTTGGTACGAACTGGATCTTCTGCTTCAATTTCAATACTCTAACTTTATAAATATGTTAAAGTACATGCAATGGTTTTGCGTGTCAAGTCTCAAGTTAATAGGATACACTACTTTCATATAAATTGAGTTTTTTTAAATTTCTTTGACATCATTTAGACTCGATATTAAATTAAAGTCTTTCAACAGCTGTGGGTTAAAAAGAAAGCAAGATTCAGCTCCGTTCTTAAACAGAAAGTCATTCTTTCTGCAAGTCTTGCAACCCATACACATAACCTGGAAAATTCAAAAATTTTCATTCGCGCCTTGGCTCGGACGAAATCACTGCGCATGCTTGGCCATCACTCAGCCGAGCGTTCGCACCGACACGGCCGCGCTGGGCGTGTCCTAGTGAGCCATGCTGCTAGTGAATTTTTTGGAGGTTGGTACGTCGGTTTTGGCCATCGACGCCATGTCTAAATGGTTTTAGGCACTACGGAAGCGCCTATACGCCAGCAATACGAAATAGGCTAATACGCGATCTTCTGCTACGGAAAGAGAAAGGCCTTGCCCTTTCTGCGCATCAGCGCAGCCCGAGCATGAAAAGTCGAACTGTCGAACGCTAGAATTTTGTTAACGGTCTTGTAAGTATTTAGAGCATCGCCTCGCTTTTTATGAAATAAGTATAAAATCTTGAGATCGTGTATGAACCGTATAGACATAATAAATTCTTTATATGAGCATTGCATCTTTTTTTACAACACTAAGTCAATTACTTTTTATATCAGAAGTTTAATTTAAGGTTAGATCATTTTATTTATACTATGTATGTATGTAGAAAATGACGAATAATGAAAGGAAAGAGATCACCATTATCAATACAAGCACAAATGAAAAAAATTCTTAAAGATTAGTAATACTTTTATAAAAAAAAGTATGCTAAAAGATTATTTTTGAAGAGAAGGTACTTTAGAGTATAAGCATGATTCCGAAAAAATGTACTTATTAGAAACCAATGAAGAATCCATAATTTTGGAGCCAGGAGTTACAACTTATTATTTTACTCCTTTACAAGGTATTATTCCCTAAATTATTCCCTAAAAAAGCCTTGTATTTATAATAATTATTAAAATATTTTTATAATAATCGAATACGTTATATTATACTATAGATCACCAAGTCCCAAAATTATGTGAAAAACGACAAATTCGTTTTAAAGAGCTTATTGATAAAGTGCATTTTTCGAAAAAAGTAGACTCTAAAGTTTCGAAGAAAATGGTAAATTGAAATAATTTATTTAAACAAAGTAACATTTTTATACTAATAAATACTTGTTTGTAACAATTGTTAATATTTTCAAGTCATCTAATAATTAAAAAGTCTCAAACAGATCTGAAGATGAATTTAAAGTTAAATCAGATGATAAAGAAATAATAAATCGTATGATACATGTAGGATGGAAGCACAGAATTGAATATAACAAGAAGTTCGAAAATATGGGTGTTATAGGAAAAACGAAGAAAATTTCTTTAAACTATTGTGCAAAATATTCTTACAAAGAAATCAAGCATGAATTGATCCAATATTATATTGACAATAACAAATTCCACTTTCAGCGAGCAGTTACATGTTTGGGAAGAGCTGATGGTAGTCTTATTTTAGATTTTGTAGATGATGATGGTAATCGCTTCTGTAATCAGAAGATGCTATCAGGGTAGTCAAAAGTATAAAAGTAATGATTTATACTTTTCCAAAGAAGAAATCGAAACATTTATTCTTCCTAGCGCGTTTTTGTTCTTTAGACTTTAGAGTGTATACTTAGAACTGATGATGGCAATGACTAAGTCAAAAAATGACTAGGATATATAAGAATTTATTTATTTTTTTGATTATTTTTGATTGTAATATTTGTAGACATTAGCGATAACTAGACCAGTTAATCGTGTTTATTTATATAATATTTTAAAGATTGATTATAATATACATTTTTATATTTATTGTATTACAGAGTATAATATAGTAATTAAAATATAATTTATTATGCGAAAAATTAAATTAATTTAAAAAGATTTTCGAGTATACTATGTTTTTTGTATATATTTTTGTATTATGGTGTTCGGTTTTCTTCGTTTTATCTTTTAATAAATCCTCATCTTGCTAGCAAATAGACTACTTACTGAAAAATAACTTTGAGTTATTTCTCGATGTTTCTTGACAAAAAACATATAATTGACCATGACTCAATACTGTAGTGCGCAAATATATTCGAAACTGAATCTCATCTAACGATGGTCTTAGATCAAGTCGTGACAATAAGACGATTTTACTAAAATATTTACCAGTAATGATTTGTCCAACTAATATATGTTTTTTTATATCCTTTATAATCATTCTTGTTCCATTACAAAGGCCGCCATCGATATCCAAATTTCTTACACAACTAACTATCGTACCTCTTTTTAATATTAATTTATGTGGTGGTAATCCATTTGGTGTCAATGAATTTAGAAATTCTGTTGGTATTGAATCTACCAAATTGTCATCATTTTCACTTTCAATTCTATCATTACTATAAAATACAAAACTCTTACCATCAATTTTTTCAACTATATTTCCATTAATTTTTTATATATAAGCATTTAATGGTGATAAAATCACTTTATTTCTCAACGATAAATCATTTGAATTAATTCTATGTCCAAAAATTTCTATTGCATTTTTATTTTCTCCTACATCAAGAACCCAGTTTTCAAAATCATGATCTTTATTCTGTAATCTCAAATTTTAATTCATGATAATTTCATGAAAGATAACCATAATTTATTTTTTTTTATACATTACTCCATCATTTTTGTACGATTGCCATGGCGTACTATAGGAAGTGTTTGTCTAAAATCACCAGACGGAACGATAATTTTCCCTCCAAAAGGGTCGTAAGTAATACACAAATCTTGTAAAAATGTATTTATTGCTTCATAAGCATATCTAGATACCATATTTCATTCCCATATTATAATTCTAATATTTTTTAAAAACATTTCATTTTTTGAATTAGCTATATCAATTTTTCACAAATCACACCAGTAAATAAACGATAGCTTTAATTCATATCTTGTTATGTATTTCAAGTTTATAAAAACAGAATTATTAAGTAGGTGAAAATACTTACCCAAAAGACCAGATTTACAAAAACTAACATGAATTTGATTATTCCATAACATTCAAAAACACCCATTTTTAAGTTTAAGTTTTACAAAATATAATGAATATAATCGAATATTGTCCAAACTACACACTATTCAGACTTCATTATGGGAACAATTTTGTTTTAAATATAAATAAACTTTTCCGGCGAATATTTCAGCAGGTTATATCTTAAAAATTATTCTTTGGAGACTAAAGTAATAATTAAAAATTATGTATAGAAAAAAATGTTAATTTTCGTTCGGTACTCTTACGCTTTTCTATCATTTCTATCCCATCCTACAATCTTTGCTTGTTTTCATTGCTCTATACAAAATAAAAATATTTATAAGTGCTCCATCCATAGAGTGGGAAAAAGAGGACAGAAAAGCAGAAGAGCAAGAACATAGATTAGAGGAGAGATTGCCGATGAGCATGGGCGAAAGTGTGCCGTGCGATATGCAGTCGTAAGGTAGCGCCGCCCTGCGGTTTTCGCTCCAAACTATACGCATCTAGAAGCAGCGGAGGAGAAGTAGGGGGGCGGCCGTACGCAAATAGCTTCCTCACCAGCAGCAGCGGCGAAGAGGGAAGTAGAGAGTACACAATCACATTGCGGCGCGGCAGAGAATAGAGGAGAAATAACATAAGCGGCGGTAACTGTTAAGGATTCGGGCTTATGCGGTGAATATAATTCATAAACAATGATATATTTATAAACAATCATCGATAAACTCTATTACAGACTAAACTCTTAATGTCAGTGGCCATGATCGTCTTTATGAAATCAACCCTCATAATTAAAAACTTTAATTTTTTAGACGGATTATGGTTTAACCGACACAAATACGTTAAGCTTAAGCTTAAACAAAGCTAAATTAAACTAACAAGCCACCCCAGCCTCCCGATAAACATATGCTACTTTCAGTTTTTCTCCATCAACGATGATTGTGGCGGCGCGGTCTACGTTGTTACTTGGTATTCGTATGCACTCGGGTTCGAGTCCGAGTCCCAGCAAATCTTTTTTTTTCTACTTGCTGATAAAATATACAGTATACAATAATAATGCAATATGTCATTTTGCTTCTGCAATTATATTTCAATTTAGGTAAGTATACGGTGGGCCTGCAATAAATATAGGTATAATTTACTTCTTAATCGTTTATGAAAGAAAAGTATACAATGAAACTTCTTGAATTTTAGGAATACAAATTAATACTTTTTTTTAATATCAATGTAATTAATAAAACGTTATCGTACTAATAAGATAATTTAAATTTATTTAAAATTGTATTTTTTTCTTTACGTAAAAAACTATAAATAATGGTAGTTTACATTGCAGGTCCCCTCTGTACCGTATACTTACCTAAATTGAAATATAATTGCAGAAGTAGAATGGCATATTGCGTTATTATTGTATAGTATATATTTTATCAGCAAGTAGAAAAAAAAAATTTGCTGAGACTTGGAATCGAACCCGAGTGCATAAGAATACCAAGCAACAACGTAGACCGTGCCGCCACGATCGTCATTGGCATATGAAAACTGAAAGTAGCATATTTTTATCGGGAGGCTGGGGTGGCTTATTAGTTTAATTTAGCTTTGTTTAAGCTTAACTTGTTTGTGTCGGTTTAACCATAATCCCTCTAAAAAATTAAAGTTTTCAATCTTGAGTTTTCAAAAGTTTTAGATTCTAATTTTTTTTCACTTATGTTGTTCTTTAAACATTCTTTTTAGTCCAATAATATGCCCAAATAGTTATTTGGTGTTGGTTGAACTACCGCGAGGTGTGGATGCGCAAATTCGACAGTCGCCGTTTGTCACTTTTCCTCCGCCGCGTCAGGCGCGGTGGACCTAAAAATATATAGCGCCTCTCCCTTCTCCTCCACTGCCGCTTGATGCGTATACTTCCCCTACGCTCCTTTTCTAGATGTGTATAGTTCGATCGCAGGCCGCAAGTGGCGTCATGATCGAATTCGCCACGCATTTTTAACACGGCATCGGCAATCTTCCCTCTAATCTCTGGCAAAGAGCGCGAAAAGTCCATTATTTCCAGAATTATCAGAACAGATTTTTTTGTAGAGTAGGACCAGTGGAATAATCCTCTGTTCCACGGCTTGTCAGTGTCAACTCTCCGACCCGATTGCTTTTTAATGCGAGGCAGGGAAACTAGAGAAAGGCCCTGTTGACTTGAAGATTGCGTTGACCCTTCTTATCTATAGTATACACTCTACAGTCTTAAATCAAATCGTGCTACATAGGCTAAGCAACATACAGTCGTAAGCTATCGTAGCCTTGCGGTTTTTCGCCCGAACTACTTATACGCTACGTAAAACTGTGTCCAAATGCATGTGGCACTGTGTCATTTAGTGGGATCCTCTATAAGTTCCCCTATGGAAAAATCTTGAGTGAAATCTCACGATTCTCATGCCAAAATTTCATTTAAGCATTTTTTGTTTTTTTATGCGTTTTAAATCATTCTCAATCGATTGGTAACTTTAAAAAAAAAACTTAAAAAATTTTTGAAAAATGGACTGTTTTTTTAAGTCAAAATTTGCGATAAATTTTCTAAGTTCGACTTTTCAAAAAAAAAAAAAAAAAAACACTTATTGACTAAAAATGGGTTGAAACGCGTAAGAAACAAAAAATTACTTAGATGAGATTGTAGCGTGAGATCTTAGCTGAGACACATCTCACAACATATGCACTTGTTGGCTTTTATTCATAAAAATCATAAACTGAACAATGCAGATGATGTTGATAAACTTATAAGTGCATAAATATCTGATGAAATGAAATATCCAAGGTTACATAATATCTTTAAGCAATCACTGATACATCCTACCAACGAAATATGACGTTATTATTTTTTTTTAAGAATTTTATAGGCATCGAAATGACGTCATTTTTTAAATTTTTAGTAGCCCTGTTGAAAATAATGACATCATTTAATGACGCACAACCTGTTGAAAATAAAAACGTCATAAAATAGCGTCATTTTGCCAATTCCTACAGAAAATAACGTCATTTAATGACGTCACTGTATGACGTCATTTATTTTCGATAGGGCATATATATCTCTTTTGGTAAAAATAACTTGAATTCTCCATGTATAGCAAAACAAAAAAATGTACGAAAAACTTTCTCAAACCCTATTGCAAAATCTCACGTGAGATCTTACATGAGATCTCACCTGAGATCTCACCTGAGATCTCATGCCAAAATCTTACCTGAAGAGTGAGGCGGCGGCGCGAGACGCTGCCGAGCTCGGCGCTGTCGTTGAGAGAAGGGTGGAGGGGAGGCGCTGGCATCGGGAGACAGCGTATATTCTAACACTCCCTCCCGGTGTCTTCCGGTGTCCTTGGATCGTTCTCTCCTGACTCTCTCGTTCGATCTTCCTTCGCCTTCCATTGCGCCTCTGCTGTGGAATGATTAAGCTATTCTGCAACATAGAGAAATATGTTAATTACCTAATAAAAGATTATATAATTTGTTGTAGCTTTCAGAGGGCAAAAGCTTCGTAAATATATCCGCTCTTTGCTCCTTTGATTCAATCCACTTAATATTAACCAAACCCTTTTCAGCACATTGCTTGACATAATCCTCGTGTACCTCTGTCATATGCCTCAACTTAATACTCCCATCCATTTTTGTGCAGGCGATTGCAGCCTTGTTATCGCACCATAAGATGATTGGGAAGCTAATTACATTTGGAATTAATTTTATCGATAGACACATCCCTATCGATTCCCTACAGGCTTCACTAAGGGCCACATATTCGGCCTGGCATGTTGAGAGAGTTACGTAGGATTGCTTGTGGGTTTTCCATTCGATCGTATCTCCATGTAACATTACAGCGTAACCACTCGTTGTCAACGAGTTCTTGCAATCAGCGAAGCTTGCGTCTGAGTAAGCTTCCGTACCGTCTGTTAAACTTTTATACGTCATCTGCCATTCTTTCGAGTGAGCAATATACTTGAACACTCGCGTTACCATCTTCCATTCGTTTTCAGTTGGATTGAGCTGGTGACTACTCAAGACATTTACAGCATAAGCCCAATCTGGTCTCTTTCCTGATACCAGATACAACAAAGAACCTACTACTTCTCTGTACAATCGTTGATTTACCATACGTTTGTCTGTGGGTTCATTTTCTCTTTGCTTTCGTTGTCTGTTCAAAACTTGATTCGTGATCATTGGAGTCGGTTGAGCTCTAGCTTGAGCGTACCCAAAATTCACTTACATCTTCGTTATGAACTTGTGCTGATCCAGTCTGATGATTCTCTTCTTCCTATCTCTGGTGATCGTTATCCCTAGAAATTCTCTAGGCTCACCTAAGAACTTCATATCAAATTTTCTGCTCAACTCTTGCTGAATCTCTTTCATGCGTGGTACATCGTTTCCTGACAACAGTATGTCGTCTACGTACAGCAACAAGATGATGCATACTTTACCTTTCGTGTAAACAAACAGACAAGGATCTCTGTTGCATGTAGTAAATCCCAGTCTCTTTGCAAACTCTGTAAAGTGCAAATTCCAGTTTTTTGGACTTGTTTTCAAGCCACACAAAGACTTGCATAACTTCCAAACCTTGTTCTGTCTTTGATTTTCGTACTCTTCAAAACCATAAGGTATCTCCATAAAGATATCTCGTTTGATAGGGCTGTGTAAGAATGCTGCCTTTACATCTAGTTGCCACATTGTGAAATCATACTTATTCGTGATAGACAATACGGCTCTGACTAGTGCCAGTCTTGAAACCGGAGCGTATGTCTCGCACAAATCGTAGAGATTCATATCTTTGAAACCTCTTATCACGATCATGGCCTTGTAGTCCAGATATTCAGTTCCATTGTCTTTCCTTCTAAACACCGACCTGGAATCAAGGACGTTGATCTTTTTACCGTCGTTTACTGATCTGCTGACTACTTCGAAAACCTGATTCTTTTCCAAGGCTTCTCGTTCTTTGCTTACTGCTTCTTGCCACCTATCAGCATCTGGAGCTGACATGGCTTCTCTGAACGACTTTGGATCTCCGTTTATTGCTGTTAGTAGTGCAAATCTACTTTCTGCACTCAAACCTTCAGCTTCGTCCAAATTGTTCTCTTCAGCATCTGCTTGAGCTTCTTGTTGTTTTTTGGATAGCTTTCTTGTAACAGCTCTATCTCTGACATACTTGACCTCTTCTGCTACCGGTTTTTGACTTTCTTTCTTGGGTCTACCCCTCTTATTTGGTGCAGGCACTTCTTTCTCAACATCAATATCCTCTTTGTTAAAAGTCAGCAGCCAAGTATCTTGATTTACTGTCTCGTTTGTAACAGTCCAATTCTTTATATCATCCGACTTGTATACGTCTCCGAATACTTTGCTTTCTAACTGCACGTTTCGACTTTCGTAGATCTTACCATCTTCTGGGCATAGGAGCAAATATCCTATGTCAGTGTACCCTACAAGTACTGATTTATTTGACATTTTGTCAAATTTGGTATCCTGCTTTGCTTGTACCTTTGCAAAAGCTATGCAGCCAAATCTTCTCAACTGATTTATCCTCTGCCTTAGTTCAGGATTCAGTTTAACTAGAGGTGACTCGAATCCCAGCTTACTGAGTGGCGTCAAGTTGTAGATGAACACTGCGGCTTTTAGTGCAAGGTCCCAAGCGTTAGCTGGCAATCTGGAGTCGAACATCAAGGCCCTCGCAATCTTCTGTATAGTCTGATTATATCTCTCAGCTATACCATTCAGTTGAGGAGTGTATGGACAGACTGTTCTCAGCTCTGCTCCATACTTATCTAGTACTTCTTTAGTTTTACTGCTGGTGAATTCTGTTCCCTGGTCGCAGTCCAGATAACAGAATTTCTCATCCACACCACAGGTATTCCTACATCTAACCACGAAGTCGTCGATACAGTTAGCGGCTTCTGACTTATGCACCACTGGGTAAGCCATGGCAAATCTTGAATAGTTGTCTATTACTATTACGATGAATCTGTTCGCTTTCGGATGCGTCATCGGAGATATTGGGCCCATCGTGTCTGCGCTGACTCGTTGTAAAGGCTTTGTTGACATATCTCTATCGTTCTGAAACTTTGGCCGATTCATTTTAGCCAGCTTACAAACTTTGCAGTCCTCAAGACATTTGCCATGATCTGTATCTTTAAAATCTTTGATGTCTGGATACAATTTCTTCAAGCCCTTAATCTGCTGCAATGACGTATGCCCTAATCTGATATGCCATAGATTCATCGTGTCTTTAATCTGTGATACGTCTTCAACTTTGCAAACATCTGGTTCTACGCTCTTATTTTTTATAACCCTGTTTTCAACGGACTCATTCTTGCCAGACTCATTCTTTTCAAACCTCACGTGTTTCTTATTTCTTAACGTAATTAATGCTTTATTGTGCACATCTTGACTTTTATCTACTTTAACCTTTAAATCGATAAACCAAAATGGATCATCAAAGTATCCTTTAAGGATCTTTTCATTAGACTTGGGATCATACACGACTATCAATTCATTGTCAAGATGTACACTTAAGCCCTGATCTGTAAAACGCTTTAGCGACAAGAGATTCTTGCTGAGGTTGTCCGCGTAAATGACTCGATCTAAATCTATGCTTTTTCCGTTGTCCAATTCAAACCTGACCCTGCCTTGACTTGTAGACTTAATGTCAGCCCTGCTATTCTTATTTGCGCATCCAATCACATAACTCGATTTCTCACCTAACTATGTCAGGATCAGCTTGGAATTGGTTAAGTGTTCTGTTGCACCCGAATCGACAATGAATTTTTCTACTGTACTACCATTTTCACTCAAACTGACATACATACTTATTATCTTATCATTCACATTACTTTTTTCTCTCGTTGGAGTTGGAGATCGCCTGAAGCGGGATGATGGAGATTTCGAAGCCGTACGCCTAGGAGACCGTCCATCCTTCTTGGCTTGCTTCCTGCGAGGCGACTGGCTTCTTCCCCTGTCCGTGAAGCGTTTTCTTGAAGCGTCTCGTTTCTTATTTGGCTCCGGACAATTTGTGGCGATGTGTCCAAACTCGTTACTGTTAAAACATTTAACTGTCTTGTGTGTGCAGTTGTTTTTCATGTGTCCTTTCTCTCCGCAGCGATCACAGCGTTTCAGAGAGTGATCTCTGTCTCTGCTTCTGGATCTAGTCTCCCTGAGGCTACTCTTAGCTTCGCCGAGTAGGGCTACTTCGTCCTTAGTTCTTGATGAATCAACCTGAAATATAAAATCTTTTAGTTGGCTATACGTGTAGCCTTTACCTGTACCGTGTACAGATATGTTTTCAACGGCTACTACTTCAGGAAAGGCACTTAAAACAGTGTTATACAATAAGCTTTTCTTTTCAGTATCCAACATCTTGGATATACCACTTATACTTTCGTATTCTCGTACAAGCGTCTCAAACCGTAGACAAAACTCAAATGCCGATTCTTTTGTCTTGTTAAACTTCACATTGAACAGACGTTTCTGAGCAGTGTGAGCGTTTAACCTGAACTCATTTCGTTTGATCTTCTTAAGTTTTTTAAGGAGTTCTCCCGGGTTTTTCTCGTTCATCGTGTACATATGGTATTTTTCGTCAATCTTATTGAGAATAATCTCCCGAACGATATTTTTATGATGTGCCAATTCTTCCTTGTCTATGAAGTGGTGTTGGCTTGGATCAAGTACGTAATACAATTTACGAGACTTCAACTCTGAGAATAGAAATCCTCAAAAGTGGCGTATTCAGAGTTTAACTTCAGTTTATACGTCCTCG
The DNA here is from genome assembly GCF_009193385.2 of Nasonia vitripennis. Lineage (NCBI taxonomy): Eukaryota > Metazoa > Arthropoda > Insecta > Hymenoptera > Pteromalidae > Nasonia > Nasonia vitripennis. The sequence continues at coordinate 767,783 of NW_022279657.1, forward strand.
TAATATTAGCTTGCTTCATCTTAGAGTCGTTAATGCTTGTGTTACCAAGCATACTACTCAACTTCGTTGTTTTATCTGTTTTGCTGAAAGAAGCGTTATTAGGGTTGAATCTAAACCTATCTTTACTTACATTTGGATTATCCAAGAAGGTGAACCCTAGTCTCTCAGCTGTCTCTTTGCGCCAATCTTTATACGGAGATATCGTCATTTTAGTCTTTGAACCTGATAGGTTCAACTGAGCCTCTTCTTCATTCCATTCGTCGTTCACAGTTTTATCTGCCCATGGTCTTATTGTCGAAGAAGCTTGTACTTGGACGTGTGCTCCTCCAGTCTCTGGTGTGAGAGGCGGAGAGCCGTCCCCTTCCTTGCTACTCAAGCCTGGTTGATTTTTCAACAGGTTGAATGGCCGATCCAACTTCATTAAAGCTGCTGTCGACGCCTTTTCTTGAGGCTTCGCCTCTTTGGGGTTCTCGTAGCGTTTAAACCATTGTTCTTCTCTTAGTTTGTCATCATTATCTTGATACTGACTCAACTCACGTCTGTCGAGCGAGCTATTTAGCCTCGACAACTCATGGGTGAGCGAGCGACTCATGTGGGACAATGACTCTGTCGTTTTCGCACCAACTTTTACTGCTGCCTCTATTCCTCTCAGCAATCCTGCTGACAGGTCGAGCTGCATTTTTCTGTTTTCTTTCGCGTGTCGTATCAATGTCCTCATACTCATCTCGTCGTGTTCCTGCACAGCAGGCGTATTCTTAGACTTCGTGACACCTGGCCTCTCTTGATCGCTGCGGTGGATTGTGGGTCCTCTCAATCCTGCCACAGATAGCGGTGCTGAGCTGAGGACCTTCAATAAACATCATGCCTCCTCAAGCGTCAGCACATTCTTATCTGTAAACAAATACAGAGATAATATCGTGTTAGTCTGTTAATTGAGAGGTTGCCCGTGCGAGGCTCCCAGCACTTTGTACACAAGCACTGGGCATACTCACAATCAGCCGAGGCACCTCCGATATACAGAGGCTCCCCAGCCGGCTTAGTCTCTTTCTGTGGAATATGTACTGAAGTACGGCTCCCACAGTCCGAGACCCACCGAGCACGAGGACAGGCATGGTGAATCTGTGCGTCGAGGGCCAAGTTTTTGTTCGTGTAGCGCTGACTAAGCGCCTGTACGTGCGCACGTACCTAGTCAATCGTGGGTTCGTGTTAAACCTCGCACAGATTTACACAGACTGCGTAACATCATCAATCGTGTGTCAGAATCAATCTGACCAGACTTCAAGTATATATGTATATATATCAGACAACATTACCCAGGCAGACCTTATTCTCGGAACCAGCGAAGATCCAGATGTCACCCTCGTGAAGCTTTAGCCATAGATTTTGGTATGGTTCATACTCCTCCAGTTGGTAGTTATAGATGATCTTTTCCTTAATTTCCTCCATGATTTGGTTGTCGTCATTACGTACTGTTCAGCAAGATGTAAATTAATTGAAGTTCAATTTATATTTTAAACAAATTCATGCAATGACTTATTAAGTCTTTTCTTTGCGAGTGTTCACCCGCATAACAGCAGCCCTACCTGCGCGGTGTCCGTAAACGAAGCAGTACGCAAGCAGACTTACACTAGTTATGCAAGTGTGCGTGAGCATTTTGAATTTCCCCGCGTTCATGCATCGTGAGACACGTAACCCGTGTGCCTGTGCGCATCTCGCGCTCGGCGCTCTGCTTCACTCGTGTGCAGCAGTGCCGCGCGCTGTTTGCGAACTTTCTGTACTACGTGCAGTCGGTACGTTACCGACCTATCGGCTTCAATTTTGAGATTTTCGAAAATAACAGAAAAATGAAAGAATTTTACGTGTTTTGGTGGGGGGGCCAAGGTGGGGGGGTGGTAGAGGGGTGGTGGGGGGGTGGTGGAGGGGTGGTGGGGGGGAGTCTTGCCAAAATGACTATATAATATAGGAAGATATATATATATATATATATATATATATATACTAGGGAGATACCCCCTGCTCGCTCCGCTCGCCAACCCCCAAATTTTGGTTTTTATTATATTGTATTGATAAATAATAAATTGAGTATAAAAAATGTAAATATTTATTTATATAAAAGTATTGTAAATAACCCGGAGGCGAAGGAGTGGATAGCCAACAAGCTGGCCACTCTGGACTTACCGTGGGATGGCGCCAGGCTCAGAATGGGAGGGGCAGAGCTGCTCCAACAGAGACTCAAGGTCGTTGTCCGGTTCCCTGGTCCTGCAGAGGAGCCGGCGGCGATACTGGAGAGACTGAGGGGCTACAACCCCTCCCTAAAGACGCAAGCGTGGAGGGTCGTCGACTCCAGGATCGGGGAGGAGGGGGAGTAGGGTGCAGGGGACAAGCAGCTCCTTGTGCTAACCATCCCCGAATTCCACGCCGAGGAGGCTGAGGAGGAAGTGATGGAAACATAAATGGTTCCATCCTCCTACTATATCTCACAAATTAACTTGCATCACTGTAAAGATGCCTCAGCAATCTTACTGAGGAATATGACAGTGGCGCACACAGGCATAGCACTTATCCAGGAACCCTGGGTAGTGAAGGGTGCCATAAGGGGACTAGGTAACTTAGTCTGTTTCAGGAACCCAAAGGAGCAGAGGCCAAGAGCCTGCATCGCAGTCAAGGGAGTGAACGTGCTGCAGCTACTGGACTTCGCCACAGGGGACCTAATGGCAGTTCAAACAGAGTTATAAGACGTAGGACGGGTCGTGATAGCTTCCGCCTACCTACCGTACGATAGTACAGACAACCCGACAAGGGAAGTCCAAAGGTTAGTGGAACACTGCATGCTTAACAACCTTCCACTGATTATAGGGTGCGACGCCAACTCACATCACAGAGTATGGGAAAGCACGGACACCAATGCTAGGGGAGTTAGACTACTTGATTATCTCGCGGGAACAGACCTAGAGATAATGAACGTTGGCAACACACCCACATTCAGGAACGCTGCTAGAGAGGAAGTGATAGACCTAACTCTGTCATCCACCAAGATAGCGTATCTGATCGGCGAATGGCGAGTGAGCGACGAACCATCGTTGTCGGACCACTCGATGATCACATACGTAGTTGGTACTCCCAGTAAGGAACAGCCCAAATGGGTGAGAAACCCCCGGGATACGAACTGAGAAACATACAAAAAAGACGTGGAGAAAGCCATGCGCGAAATACCACTCGACATCAGGGACAGCGTATCCCTGGAAATGGCAGCTGACAGATTCGCTAGAGGCATCATCCAAGCCTACGAGGGTAATTGCAAACCCAAACAGGCGAGACCTAAAGGTGAAGTTAAATGGTGGAATCAAAGGCTGAAAAGCTAAAACACAAGGAGCCCTTGACAGAGCAAGGAAACACGGTACACGCTCCCTATGGATCCAATATACAGGGTGAGCCATTTTAATCAAACCAGTCTAATAACTCCTAAATTAAGCCATGAACAGAAAAATTGTTCAGATGAAAGTTGTCCAGGATCAAGGGGGATATCTTTTTGTGCAATTAGTTTTGACCTTGAACTCAAATTTCAAGGTCATTTAAAGGTCAAATTTTTTTAAAAATAGGAACCTCTATTTTTGATAGCAGATTCGGAAAGAACAGGAAATTTTACGTCCAAAACGGTATTTCAAAATTTTTTTCATGACCTTCACAAGGTCATTTCAAGGTCATATGTTAAGAAATACTGTAATTGCTATTTAATCGCATTTTCTGAAAGAATAATCGTAGTTAATGTACTTTTATGATGAATATTCAAACCCAATGTGACAATGACCATGAAAATATTTACCTTGAAAACAATTTCAGCGCTACCCAGGAACAACGACATGGACGTATTAGGATTATGTTCCCTTTGGGGTACTTTTTTAACGTGAGTCCCCTTGCCTCTCACTGGGGTGCTTGTTTACTGTAAGCCCCCTTGCCTCTCATTAGGATGCTTGTTTAACATTCGTTAACCAATTTTTAGTGGTCAAAAGTAAATTTTGAAGTAAACATGATAATTTTAAATATCTGAGTTCTTAATGGGAGTGGGAAATGGAACGTTAAAAATCAATGTTGTCAATTCATTCACGGTCGAAGCAGAGTCAAGTAAAAGTTTAACGTTTCAAAAGCGTAAAAAATGGTTAAACAATAAAGGTAGGATGTTAAAAAATACATTATTTAAGATAAAATATTAAACAGTATTTTGTTTTTGTAATATTAAAAAAAATTTTTAATAATTGTATTTGCCAAAGTGCATCACTTCCAGTTTAGATGTTTTTTTAAAGTTGAATTTCTTTAATCTAATATGAATTGTAACGATTGTTCTCATGCTGTCTTCAATTTAAATCACAATGTCTTAACGTAAGAAAATAAGAAGTTACAAATTTGATTTAAAAATTATACAGTTTGAAAATTCCTCCTTTTTTGTTGTCACTTTCTTATTTTGGTTTAGTTTCAATTTCAATAAAGAGTGAATGTAAATAAAATAGTTTTTCTTATTATAAACAAAATTTTCAACATGGGCGATTATCAATCCAATGAAATTGTTGATATGATAATGATCTGAGGCGAAACCCAAAACAATGCCAGAGCCGCGGTGCGACTCTACGCTGAACGCTTTCCTCTAAGAAGGCGTCCTACTCAGGACACATTACTCAGATTACTTCGAAGAGCTCGTGATGGACATCTTCGTCGTCAACGCAGACACCACGAATACAACGAAAATGATCCTAATGTTATATGCCTCCTTAGCATCTGTGCATCTCAATCCACAAATTAGTAGTCGACAAATTGAAAGAGAAATCCGTATACCACGAAGAACAGCATTGAGAATTCTCAATAATCTCGACTATCACGATTACCACATAAGATTAGTTCATGAGCTGAGGCCACGCCACTTTCTAATGCGTATTAACTTTTGCCAGTGGGCTTTAGGAGTTTTACAAAATGATCCAGATTTTTTCAGATTCGTTATGTTTTCTAACGAGGCTATATTTCGCAGTGATGGTCAATTAAATAGGCACAATAGTCACTACTGGTCACCTGTAAATCCCCACTGGTACAGGGCTATTGACCATCAAAACCGATGGAGTTTAATGGTGTGGTGTGGGATCATTAATGGTTACCTGATTGGGCCATATTTTTTCGGTCAAAATGTTAACCAGAATAGCTATTTGGCATTGCTCAGAGATCGACTGCCAGAGCTTTTAGAGGATGTTGACTTTCAAACGTTTCGGACGTAAAATTTCCTGTTCTTTCTGAATCTGCTATTAAAAATAGAGGTTCCTATTTAAAAAAAAAATTGACCTTTAAATGACCTTGAAATTTGAGTTCAAGGTCAAAACTAATTGCACAAAATGATGTCCCCCTTGATCCTGGACAACTTTCATCTGAACAATTTTTCTGTTCATGGCTTAATTTAGGAGTTATTAGACTGGTTTGATTAAAATGGCCCACCCTGTAGAACACAAAGGGACATATACCGGAAAAACGTCAAAGAAGCCAAGCGAAACAGCTGGAGGAATTTCTGCAAGAACGTCCAAAAAGGCAGAGAAGCAGCCAGGATGAACAAGATCCTGGCCAAGAATCCCGAAGCTGTTCTGGGCACACTTAAGCTCCCAAATGGACAGCACGGCACTACAGACGGAAACTCTAAATTTCTTCGTACAAACACACTTCCCAAGCTTCGTGGGGGAAGCGCGCGACCCGCCGGGCAGGGGTTCCAGTCGAGGCCGCAGACTGACGTACGCTGAACTGGGCGAAAACCTGCTACTGGCCGGACGAATCGTCACGCCGGAACGGGTGAGGTGGGCTATAAGATCGTTTGAGCCAATCAAGTCAGCGGGACCCGAAGGTATTTTTCCGACCTTGCTTCAACAAGCGGAGGACGTTATCATTGGCCCACTCAGACGAATGGCGAGAGCAAGCTTGACGCTCGGCGCGATTCCCATGGGGTGGCAGGGAACCAGAGTAGTATTCATACCGAAACCGGGAAAAAACGGGTACACATCCCCGAAAGACTTCCGGCCTATCAGCCTGACATCCTTCGTACTTAAGACCGTTGAAAGAATGGTCGACAGATACATTCGAGATATGGTCTTGAAGGATGAAGGGCTACATAAGGAGCAACATGCCTACAGGACTGGCAGATCTACCGAGACAGCACTTTATAGAGCAGTATCTACGATCGAAACACAGTTGAATGCTAAAGGATACGCCGTAGGCGCACTACTGGACATCGAAGGAGCATTCAACCACACATCGCGAGAGGTGATCAATAGAGCTATGAATAGCCACAAGATCCCTCTAGCAATAGCGGGATGGATTGACCACATGTTGGGAAACCGGAACCTAGAAGCGAGTTAAGGCAGCACAACACTCAAAGGCACAGTGAGGTCAGGATGCCCCCAAGGTGGCGTCCTTTCGCCACTAATATGGTGCTTGGTAGTGGACGAGCTGCTGACCCAACTAAACAACACAGGCTGCACGGTTATTGGATACGCGGACGATATCCTAATAATTGTACGTGGCCCTTTTCTTGACCCCCTGATGGGAGTCATGTAAGGAGCCTTAACGTTAGTAAACAAGTGGTGCAACAAGACCGGACTATCTGTCAATCCAGCCAAGACGGAGATCCTGGTCTGCACCAGAAGATACAAATGGAAAAGGGAATGTAACTTGACTCTTGGGGGACAAAAACTATCTCTTAAGAGTCATGTCAAATACCTGGGAGTCATCCTGGACAGTAAGCTGTCCTGGAAGCAATATCTGGAATATGTAGGTTTAGGCAAGGTCACGGCCAACCTGTGGCAACTGAGAAGAGTCATAGGCAGGAACTGGGACCTGTAGGCAAAGGCCATGAGATGGATATATGAGGCTGTTCTCAAACCCAGGCTGACGTACGGAGCGGCGGTGTGGTGGAAGCGAACAGCCCTCTCCACCTCAAACATCCTCCTAGAGCGACTAAGGAGTCTAATCGTGAGGAGCATCTCGGGCGCAATCAAGTCGACACCAACGGCTGCACTGGGACTGTTGCTTAATATAGAACCACTAAAAGTGACACTGGCTGCAGCGGCTGCGCAAGCCCTGCACAGGATCACCAACTCGCTCGGGAAAGGCAATATGCAAGGACTACTACAGCTCCCCAAAGGATTGGACGAAAAAGGGATTCTTCGGATGAACCCGGACGCCATGAGCAAAACCTTCCTGTTTGATAAGAAATATAGACTAAGCATCCCATCCCGTGTGGAACGGGATGACGAAAGAATAAACATCCCTAACAACGGAGACCTGTGGTACACAGACGGATCCAGAAGGAAGGATGCCGCAGGAGCGGGGGTGTACTGTCGTCAGAACGGCGTTGGAACAATCCTGCCGTTGAGTCGATACACCACCGTACTACAAACGGAGCTGATAGCAATCATGTGGGCGGCGCAAGCAGCATTAGCAGGGAGCATGCGCCCGCGGATTTATATCTGCTCTGATAGCAAGAGTGCCCTACAAGCACTTGATAGCTTCGCCACTAAATCTAAGCTGGTATGGGACTGTGTGCAGACCCTAAACAGACTAGCTCTCAAAGCAAGTGTCACACTATTATGGGTCCCGGGGCACAACGGTGTCAAGGGAAAAATGATAGCAGACGACCTGGCTAAGCTAGGCGCAAAAAGCGACCTTATAGGACCAGAACCGGCTGTCCGACTCTGCCAGAGTCTGATCAAAGGGGAGATCAGACAATGGGCAACCAATGAGACCAACCGGATCTGGGAAGAAATCGCCACGTGCGGCAAAACTAAAGCCTTCGTGACGACAGATAATGCAAAAGATTGGTCCAGAGCAATTCTAGGACTCAAAAGGGCTAAAACCAAGCTGCTCGAAGAGATCCTCACAGGTAACGGCAGCCTAAATGCCCACAGACATTCAATGGGACGAAACAAAGACCCATTTTGCAGATTTTGCTGCACGGAGGAGGAGACCCCTGAACACCTCTTGTGCAACTGCCCCGCCATAACGGGCATGAGGCAGCGCCATCTAGGTACCCGTTTCTTAGAAGCGGAAGATGTTCAGGCCAAGCACACCCCCGGAATTCTTTCATTCTGGGAGGCGATTGGCGCTTGATTAGCGACTGAACTAACCGGAGGGACGCCAAGGGATTACCCATGCGTCCAGTGGTCTGTACAAGCCCGACTCCCATAGTAATAATAATAATAATTGTAAATAATTAAAAAAGGACGGTTCATCTGTAGATAGTCAATTTAGATAGTAGATTTTTTTTTTGGAATTTAATCTTGAAATCATATTTTAACTCTCGTTTTTATTGTCTGATATATTTTGAAATTAATGTAAATAAATCAATTTGGTATTCAAATAGAAATTCATTTTTTTACTTAATAACCAAAATATTTTATAATAGATGGTTTAAAATTGTTACCTTTATGATAAAAAGTAATAGCTTATGTCTTTACAATAGAATTTCAAAAGAGAGGATTACCACACGCTCATATTGTAGTTACGCTACATCCAAAAAACAAGTTAATGACACCTCAATCTATTCACAAGTACATTTCTGCTGAAATTCCTGATAATTCAGATAAAGGTTTACAAAAATTAGTAATTAAACATATGTTACATGGACCACATACAGATAAATCTCCTTGCATCATCAAAAATAAGACTATTTGTAAAATAAAATTTCCAAAACCATTCCGCGATATCACCATTTTTAAAGAAAATGGTTATCCTGAATATCGAAGAAGAAATAACATTTAACAAAACTATACTTCTCGAATTAAAAAATTTAGAAAAATTATTCCAGTTGAGAACACAATGGTTGTTCCTTATAATAACTTTTTACTGAAAAAGTATAAGTGTCATATTAATGTCGAATATTGTGCATCAATTCAAAGTATTAAATATATATTCGATTATATTCACAAAGGTGGTGATAGAGCATTATGTAAGATGAAAAAAATTTAAAATCCAAATAATTCTAGCGAAGAAACTCCAACTTCATTTGAAGATTTGAAAAATCATAAAGATATAGAGTATCAAACATATAAAGACGCAGCACTTGCAATGGGCTTAATAGAAGATGATTCACATATTTTTATTATTTTTGAAGAAGCTTGTCACATTATGTTACCATTTCAATTACGTAAATTTTTTGCATGGTTTATTTTAGTAGAAAACATACAGGGTAATACAATTTGGAACAAATTTAAAAATTATTTCACCGAAGATTTTAAGACAAATAAAGAGAATAATGCTCTATCTCATATTCAAATTATATTAGAGAATGAAGAAAAATCTTGCAAAGATTTCAGTTTACCAGAACCAAATAGTATTATTAATGATGATGCAACATCTATAGATAATGTCTTACAAAGTGCCGATATCTTTAAATGTATGTTTGATCAATTACCGATGATCAAAAGGCAATTTTTGAAGAGTTAGTTGACAATGAACACAAAATTTATTTCATTGATGGACCTGGAGGTTCGGGAAAAACGTTTTCATATAAAACATTAATTTATTACTTTTTTTAATTTGTTTGTAATTTAATTTATTATTTTATATTTAATTTGAAAGTAAATGCAATAGTGATGTTAATTAGAAATTTAAGTATTACAGATGGTTTATGTAATGGCACTCGTTTAAAGATTACCAAATTACATGAGTATAACATTGAAGCAGAAATAATTACAGGCAAAAACATTGGACAGAAAGTTTTTATACCGAGAATAACACTAAACACCGAAAATTCATCTTCGTTTCCATTTACTCTTTTTAGAAAACAATTCCCAATCATATTAGCGTTTGCCATAACGATAAATAAATCACAAGGCCAAAGTTTTGATTCAATAGAAATTTTTTTGAAACGACCATTGTTTTTGCATGGTCAATTATATGTTGCATTATCTCGATGTCGAAATCCTGATAATATACGTATTCAGAATGAGTCAGGTGAATCAATACAAAATATTGTTTGGAATGAAATTTTAAATATTTGATTCAAAACTGTTTAGTCAATTCTTAGGGTTTTCGATCATAGAATAAATTATATTATTTTCAAATAAAAGACATGTATTTATATTAACTTCTTGCTGCTTTTCAATTTCGAATTTTAAAATCATTTTGTAGACATTCAAATTAGTATGCATACATAATTCTTTTTAAAATTATGTTACAAGAATCATCAATATACACAATGCAGAACAAAACAGAAACATAAATGATCGTTTAATAACAATAATGAATTAATTTCATATTATTATAGGACATGATATAATAATGTCTAATTAATTTATAAATATTAAATGATTATTTAACATATTTACTTTAAAAAAGTTTCCATTGAGATTTCGTCCTGTTAAAAAATATAGAAAAAAATCAAGATTTATTATCAAATTAACTACGTATTTAAATTTATTTTTTCAATATGAATACGTAAAATTAATTAACTGATAAAAATTAATAAAAGTTAATTTTTTTTAATTATATCATATTTTACGTAATTCAAAGGCGAAAAATTTAATTTAAATACAAAACTGATTTGATAACAAATTGATTAATATTTGCACAAATGTTGGAGAATTTCAAAAATTTGGGTTGCTTGATGAGTTATAAAATGCATTTCTTACATTCCCATCTTGATTACTTTCCTCTTAATCTAGAAGACGACAGTGAAGAACAGGGAGAACGATTTCATCAAGATATAAGTGTAATGGAGAATCGATACCAAGGAAGATGGAATGTCAACATGATGGCAGATTTTTGCTGGACGCTGAAGAGAGACATTAAAACAAATAACAAAAAGAGAAAAAGAAACCCATTGCATAGGTCATTTGAAGAAAAATGAGTTCATTACAAGAGAAAAAAGGAGTAAAGAAAGACATCGACAGTTACTAAACTAGTGGAAAAAAAAATAAGAAAAAAATATAAACGAAAGCAACTTTGCTCTGTACACAAGGAAGATATTAAGTGATCAAATCTCTTGAATAAGACTTTTTACAATTTTTGGTATCTTTTTCCATTTTTGGAAAGTTTTATATAACATTTTTATCGGTTTAAACTGTTTCTTCTCAGTTTAACCTTGAACTGGCCTTGACCCTAACGTGATGGGGCCAGACTGACCCCGGGTTCGGATTCAGCGACCAAAAAACATAAATATATGGTATTTTCATTTTTTAACCGTTTATTCTCAATTTAACCTCGAACTGACCTTGACCCTGAGGTGATCGGGTCAAACTGACCCCGGATTCGGATTTAGCGACAAAAAAACATAAATATATGGCATTTCAATTTTTTTGAACCGTTTCTTCTCAGTTTGACCTTGAACTGACCTTGACCCTGACGTGATAGGGCCAAACTGACCCCGGATTCGAATTCAGCGACTCGAAAAACATAAGGATACATCGGTCTGATTTTTTGTACAGACATCTTTTTTTATTTTGTGTGTCGGTGTAATTAATATTTATTACTTTTAGTTATAATATAGTCTTTTAAAAACGATATGATTGCTTTGGATTAAACCTGACATTGCCGCATTATTTTCAGCGATTTCATGGACATAAAAATAGATTAAAATAAATTAAATGCAATTGTTAGTGATAATGCGGATCGAAAACGATTAAAATGTATTAAAATTGATTCTTCTAAAATGATCACGAGGATTAGAAGTATTAAGAACGATTAAAATGTGATTAAAATCAATCAAATTTTATCGCTTTTAATCTTCAGCTATCAGCAGGGTTGAGACTGCGCAGCGGAGATACCCGAAGGAACCCAAGCTCACTTATTCACACACATACACACACACACACAACTCCGCTACGCCGGTCCCAAGCCCGAGACCCCACCACACAAGAGGTGGGGAAGGAGGAGGGGGAGGAGTAGCAACCTCGTTAAAATAACCAAGGCTCATCTGGCCCGGATTACAGCACCTTGTTAAAGGGTTCCTTTCTAGGATACAGGATAGGGGAAGAAACCCCGAATATAAATCAATCATGAACAGTGAGTTAATTATAACACTGCCCCAAGCGGGTCAAGCTTTACAGCCCACTCCCGACGTCGGTTCCGATCGGGTGAAAGCCCCGGTGGCCGATGCAGGCTCCATGGATGTTGGGGGGAGCCAATTAACTCAAACAAGACAGGAGGTTATATAGGTGGGTCACTCGGCCCTCAAAGGAAGATTAGCCTCAAGTGACGCATCAGGATGTAATGGAGTCATAAACAGGGGAATGCACGAGGTATGGTCTAAAAATCAGATAGCAGATCGTACGGAAGAAGAGTTGATGTGCAAGACTCAGAACCATCTGGACAAGATGGATGCTGTAATACGTCCAGCCAAAAACATTCACAAGAGTGTTAAGGATGACATGGAGAAGGTCATGTCTTTCTGGAAACGGCTCATCAGCATATGAGAAGCGTCGAGCAAGACCAAGTCTAGCTTTGGACTGATGATGTCAAATAGCTCACGGACCTCGCTGACCTCAGAAGAAAAACGGGAAATAGAAACGCCAAGGAAGAGGAAGGAACGGTCTCCTACACAGAACGAGACCAATAAGAAAAGAAAAGAAGAGGACAAGACGCCAAAGCATGGCCAGAGTGCGCCACTAGCGGCGACTTCCAGCACTACTCAGTGCCCACCGCCGACAACAGGAACATTACCACCCTGGCAGAGGGTAGAAAAAAGAAAGAAAAAGGAAAAAGAAGACCATAAGATTAACAATGGTGTTGTGGATCAGAAAGTCACTAGAAAATCTAAGCCGCCAAGGGTAAGACCAACCTGTATATAATCATAAAAGCTATCGACGGAAAGTCCTACGCTGATATCTTGCGAAAGATGAAAGCAGACCCAAAACTGAAGGTGCTAGTGGATAGCGTAAATAGGATACGCAAAACAGCAGTTGGTGACTTACTTTTGGAACTCCAACGCACATCGAAAAGGAAGGCAACGGAACTTCGACAAGCAGTGCAAGAAGTGCTAGAAGAGGATGTCACCGTAAGAACCCTACAAGATGTAGAGGTCTTTGAAGTAATGGATCTTGATGTTCTAACCACTAAGGAGGACATCGTGGAAGCGCTAAGGAGGGAGTTTCAATATAGCAGCTAAAATGCAGTAAAGGAAACGGCAGTAAAGTCCGTGCGCAAGGCATATAGCGATACGCAGACGGCGGTCATTCAAATGCCATCAAAAATGGCTCAACAAATGATCGCAAAGCAGAAAATTAGGATAGGCTGGGTAGTATACAGAATACGAAAGATAAAGCGGAATGCACGTCCACTTCGCTGCTATAAATGTCTAGGATTTGGACATATCGGCAAAAACACAGGATCGAAGTAACCGCTATTACAAGTGTGGAGTCGAAGGACATAATGCAAGAGATTGTAAAAACAAACCGAGCTGCGTTTTCTGCTAAGAAAGAGGAGCAACAGGGAAAAGTGACCATGCTGCTGGTAGCTACACATGCCCAGTATACCGAGCGGCAGTAGAGAAGTTGAAGAAGCGAAGATAATGAAGATAATACAGTTGAACTTGAATCACTGCGAGACAGCACCGGATTTACTTAACTAGTACGTTCATGAGACGGAGGTCGACGTAGCCATTATATGTGAACCATACAGGGCTCTGGACGAGACATCGTGGGAAACAGACGACACTGGCAGAGCAGCGATCTGGGCATGTGGGAACACGGCATTCCAGGAAAAAATGTTGACCAGCGAGGAAGGATTTGTTTGTGCAAATAGCAGGAATACACGTATACAGCTGCTATGCTTCGCCTAACGCACCGATCGAACACTTCGAGCGGCAGATAGATCGACTCGTGCAGGATATTGCGAGAAGAAAGCCAGTAATTATTGCAGGTGATTTTAACGCATGGGCCGTAGAGTGGGGCAGTCAAAGGACTAACCAAAGAGGACGAGTACTGCTTGAAGCATCTGCTCTCCTGGACTTGGTGTTAGTTAATCAGGGTAGCAATAACACCTTTAGAAGAGGAGAAGCAAGGATCTATTGTAGACCTGACCTTTGTTAGTAGTTATGACCTTATTGGCTCAATTGACAAGTGGACTGTGAGTGAACACTACTAGTGATCACCGGCCCATAATAATGGAGGTAAGAAAATCAGAGCAGAGACCCAGCGCGAGTACAAGGACCAACAGAGTCGATTTGAAAACGAAGGATTATGATAAGGAGATGTTCCTACTGGTACTGGAAGAATTGTAACTCTCAGGGACGGCGAACAGCGAGGCGGAACAGGTAATGATAATATCACACGAGCCTGTGACGCGGCCATGCCGAAAAGGGTGCTCAATTGTAGACGACCATCAGTATATTAATGGAACAAAGAGGTTGAGAGTGCGCGCAGCGAGTGTCACCGGACCGGAAGAAGAGAACAACGGGAGAGAAAGAAATACTATAAAACCGGAAGAGGCTAGGAAATAGTAGATGCCCGCGAACAAGAAATGAAGGACGCTAAGAGGAAGCTTAAGAAGACAATCCGCAAAAACAAGCGACGGTGCTTAAAGAACTACAGGATGAGGTCGAACAGGACCCTTGGAGTTGAACTTACAAAATAGTAATGAAGTAGATTAAAGGAAGCTACGTACCCCCTTCAAAATGCCCGGAACTATTACACCGTGTAGTGATCACACTGTTCCCCAGGCAACTAGAAGAGCCAAGTGTTACCGAAAGAGGTGCGAATGAAGAGGCTGTTTCACCGATCACGATAAAGAAATTGTTAGCCGCCTGCAGAAGAGTAGGAAACAAGGCCCCAGGACCAGATAGCATTCCCAATATTACATTAAAGCATGCCATCCATGCTCATCCAAAGGTCTTTGTAGACTAGTACAATGCATGTCTAGAAGAGGGAACATTCCCCACAAACTGGAAAAAACAGCGACTCGTGCTTCTGCCAAAAGGAAAAGAGCCACCCCAGGATTCCTCATCATACAGACCGCGCTGCATGTTGGACACCCCAGCTAAGATCCTGGAACGCATAAACTGCGTCAGAATTGATCATTTTATAGAAGGAAAAGGTGGATTAGCGGAACACCAATATGGCTTTAGGAAGAATCGTTCAACCCTGGACGCAGTTAGCCTAGTAATTGTATATACACATATATAATAAAATAAAGTAAGTTAACAAACAGAAGGTAGGCAAGCGAGAGCAAGAAGCAAAGCTCCAAAACAAAAACTCCTCAATGTAGCTACTCCACGCTCCGAGAATCCGTATACGAGCATTTTTTAAAGAAAGTACGTCGGCAAACCGAAGAAAGGCGAGGAAGAGCAAAAGTCAAAGATCCAAAACGAAAACCCTCAAATCTAGCGACTCCACACTTCGAGGCTCCTTATACGAGTAAAAGAAAATTACGCCGGCAAACCCGAGGAAGGCGAGCTAGAGCAAGATGCAAAGCTTCGAAACAAAAACTTATAAATCTAGCTACCCCACGTTCCAAAACTCTGTATACGAGCATTTAGAAAAGGAAGTACGTCGGGTAACCGGAGGAAGGCAAGCGAGAGCAAAGAGCGAAGCTCTAAAACAAAAACCCTCAAATCTAACTACCCCACGCTCCGAGACTCCGTATACAAGCATATTTTGAAGAGAGTACGTCGACAAACCGGAGGAAGGCTAGAGCAATAAGCAAATCTCCAAAACGGAAACCCTTAAATTCAGCTATCCCACGCTTCAGGGCTTCTTATACAAGTATTTTCAAAAAAAAAAAAAAAAAATATTTCAGCAAACAAGAGAAACACGAGTGCTGAAAACATCACCCGAGTCTGAAATATCTACTCCCCCCCTGTTGCACACCGTACTTTTTATGATAAGTGCACGAATAGGCCACTTATCATGCATATGAAAGAAATTGAGGACTTTTCAAAGTAAAACAAATTTGTATTCAAAATTTTAATAATTTCGCAAATTTTAAAAATGTCAAAAATATCAAGTTTTAAGTGTCAGAAATTTTCAAAATTTCGAAAATTTTCAAATAAGTTCACTGCTTCCGCCCAGAGTGTACGTGGTAGGCCTGAGGCGTGGAGCATGGTTCGAGTACACTCGTTGATGGTCCTGTTGCTCCTTTCAGCCTTACCATTTTGCTTTGGCGTGTAGGGAGTTGTGGGCTTAAACTTGATGCCCTTCTCTATGAGGTAATCCTGAAGTCTTGAGTTGCAGTATTCTCTGCCGATGTCGGATCGCAGTACCTTTATTGAAGTCCCAAACTTGTTAACGATGGCTCTCTCGTATTCCTTTGATATATTCCGCAACGAAATTACAGATAGAAAAGAACTGAGCTCAATCAAACAAAGTCAAGTTTATCATATTTAATCGAATGAAGCAAGGAGCAACTCTCAAGATAATTACTATTTAACTTGCCATGCCCGTTTCATTGTACTTATGGTGTTTGTATGACGTTCTAATACATAAAAAAAAATTTCAGTTGTACACCAATAAACAAAGAATCATAGACCAAGAAGAAGCCCAACCTCCAACACGTCAGAGCATTCGGAACAGTGGAATTTACACATATACGAGAGGCATTCATAACAAAGTTTGATGCCAGATCAAAGAATACATACCTTGTAGGGTATGAAAGGGACTCGACCAACTACAGAGTATACGACAATGTATCCAAGAAGGTGAGCACATCTAGGAACGTGACATTCTCCAACAAGGTGGGTAACCAAGACGACCCCAATGAGCGAGAGGAGCCACCAGGACTTCACTTCAGGGTGCTAAAAATCTCCCCAGAGGGTGGAGGGGACAACCAGGTCATCGAGGAAGCTGAAGGTCAGCAAGAAGGCAAAGGAAAGGCTGACAAAGAGGGACTCGACGAGGCTAAAGCACCTGTTCAACAGCCTGCTAACCACAACAACCCACTAGCCCCAGGACCAATCAGTGCTCGACTCAGGGATCGGTCAACTCTGCAGAAGCCAATCAAGTATGCGTCGTATACAGCTGAGTATAAAGTTCCTATTGATATTTTAGAAGCAACCTTAGGTGCACAGGCCAAGGAGTGGCAAGAGGCCATCGATGAGGAGATGGCGGCCCACGAGAGGAACCATCACCCTCAGAGATCCGTCCAAGGCGACTATCAAGTCCAAATGGGTGTTCAAGGTGAACACAGTTAACAACCAGCCCAGGTTCAAAGCCTGCCTCTACACAAAAGGATTCATGCAGAAGAAAGGGGTGGACTACACAGAGACCTTCTCTCCGGTCATACATTACAACTTCATTCGACTACTGCTGGCCATTGCCACACAGGACGACCTCAAAGTAGCAACCTTCGACATCCGGACGGCCTTCCTGTATTGACAGCTGGACGAAGAGATCCACATAGAGCTCCCAGAAGGCATCAGGCTCCGCACCAAGACGACTGAAGAAACGACGAGCAGAAACGACAGCGAATATCACAAGAGTGACATGCGAGCGAACGTAGTTTGTAAGCTGAATAAGTCATTGTATGGCTTAAAGCAGGCGTCGCGGTGCTGTAACACGCGGTTTAAAATGTTCCTGAGTAGATTCAACTTCAAGGAATGTGCGTCGGACAACTGTGTGCTTTTGGATAGAATCAAGTCACGTACGGTGTATCTGGGCTTGTTTCTGGATGACGTTCAGCTGGTGAGTGAGTCGATCGAGGGGATACGGGTGATTCTCGACCTGCTACGCAGTGAATTAGAGATCACTATCGGAGATGCTAGTTGGTTTGTGGGGATGCAGCTGGATCGCGATAGAGTAAGGAAAATCATGCATGTGCATCAGAGTGATTACACTCAATACGTTATTGAAAAATTCAATATGAGCCAGGCTAAGGCTGTGTCAGTTCCTGCTGATCCACAAACTACACTGCATCCGGTAACGTATGATGAAGAGTGCCTGTTAAATGTTCCGCATAGAGAAGGCGTCGGTTCTCTAATGTACCTGGCGGTTACGACGCGACCGGACATTTCTTTTTCCGTCAACTTAGTGAGTAAATTTCTTAATAAACACAGCCAGTGTCACTGGAAGGCTGTGAAGCGTATCATAGCTTATTTGGTAGGAACAATTAAAGTAGGATTAATTTACCGTAAGTGCGAGTGTGGCGACGATGCCTTAATTGGGTACTCCGACGCGGATTTTGCGAACGACCCAGAGACCCGACGATCTGTCATCGGGTACCTGTGTATGATGTCAGCTGGACCCATTGCATGGTCGTCTCAGCGACAAAAGCTTATCACACTCAGCACGACGGAGGCTGAGGACGTGGCAGCGTCCACTTTAGCTAGGAAAATTGTCTGCCTTCGACAGCTACTAAGTGACATCGGACGTCCATGTGTTTTGTCCACTGTTTTGCTAATATACAATCAGAGCGCGATTAGACTCGCCTAAAACGCAGAATCTCATAACAGAACAAAGCGCATCGACCTAAGATATCACTTTCTGCGAGAAAGACAGGAGCTCGGTGAGCTCACTGTACAATACGTTCCAACCGCTGTTCAATGTGCAGATGTGTTCACAAAGGTTCTGCCCCGCGATAGATTCATTAACATTTGTACTGAAATAGGTGTAAGAGACTAGCGATAATAATCATAAAAGGTCTGTAAGCTTTAAGGAAAAGGCGGAAGTGTTAAAGTAAGTTTTTGCTTAAGCTTACGAGTTGATGTAAACACTCTTGTAATAGGACCTGTACTCTAATAAATATAAAGCATAAACGTATTTCCTATGTCTTCTTATTCATTCGCGCCATAGCTGCTTTATATAAACCATTAAATGAAATAATTATATATGTCAATCAATTGAACAATTTCTTGAAAAAGTAACTGATGTTTTTATTAAACTAAAATTTCACCAAGATTGCCGAGCTTTCTTAATAGAGTTATGGGGCCTGAAAAAAAGATGTAGTTTTTCTGACAATATTAGCAAGTATACAATATGCTTTCATCCTAATAATGCACTCAATTTAGATTCTCATAAAAATAAATATAATGACTTAAACGAACTTCTCTTTTAACTTTCAAAACTTGTAAATGATCATGATCCTGTTCTTATGATTCTAATAAACGATGAATGGTCAAACTTATTATCGCACCCTTCTCTCAATGATTTTATTCAAAAAGAATTCGACATTTTTTTGGTCTACGTAAGAGAATACAAGAACGACCAAGAAGAGTATTTAATTAGAAATATTGCAACATTCGCATTAGAATTTTTGTCTTTTCCGAATTCAAATGCTACTTCAGAACGTATATGGAGTGCGTATAACATGTAAAAAATGTAAGACGAGAGGCTCTCTAAAATTTGGATCAATACGTGGAATACTTTTCTCATTACAATATATCAGAGACTGGAGGAATATTATTTTTTGAGCCAACAATCGAAATGCTGATTATATAATAAATTTGAAAAAAAAGAGACAAAAGTTTTGACTCAGTATAAAGACATTAAAATTTCAAAATATTATTTAAAAGAATGTCAGGAAGAAGAGAAAATTTTTTCGAAAATTCATAAAAGAAAACAAATTACACGATGAAAAAATGTATAATACATTAGCCACAGCTGAGTTTCATATAGAAAATGAAAATATATGTGATTTAAATGACGTTAATGTTTTAGAAGATTTGAAAATAGCGTGTCAACAAATTACAACTTCATTATATAGCGAAATGTCGATGTCTCAGCAGAATACGCTGCAAAATTACGAAGAAAATGTAATAATGACAAATGGTTTAATTTCAAATCATCGTTATTATTATACTAAGTTATACTACTTTGCAAATAACAAAATATATGAAAAAATATATACTTATTACCAGAAGAAATTTACAAGGTATGTATTTCATACCTGAAAACCTGCAGAGGTAAATAAAATTACCTGTTCGCAGTCTGGTTACAAAGGAAAAAGAAAAATATAAACAAAACTTAAAATTAAAACTTAAAAATAAAATATATACATTTGGTATTAGCTTCTAATAACAAATTTGTGTATTGCATACAGAAACAATTTTTTTCTTTTATTATTTTTCAAGCAGTTGTATCGTATCCAGTCTTTTATAATTTTCTTTTGAGAGTATTTATTTATATTTAATACTTTTAGTCGATTAGGAAGCTCATTATATAAATTAATTGCTTTCATATAACTGTTCTTATTGCTGATTCTCTTATTTGTTTTTGGTATAATAATACTTCTATTCCTAGTAACACTATCTGATGCTAAGAATTTTTCTTTGAGATCATAGTAGTGTAGTTTAAGAGCTTCGAAAGCAAACAGTTGTCCTATATTTAATGGATTGTCTTGTAACAAAAAGTTATTTTTATTGATGATTTTTAAAATTTTGTTTTGTAATTTTTGAACTTGGTCTCGGCTATTCCTATATGCACCGCCCCAAGCAATGATGCCATAAGTTATAATACTTTGAAAAAAAGCGTAGTAAATCATCCTGAGAGTCTCTATGGGCATTGATTTAGAGATTTTATAAAAAATATAGACTAGGTATTTAGTTTTTCCAACTATATATTGCATGTGGTTATCCCACTTTAGATTACTATCAAAGACAACTCCTAAATATTTAAAGTTCTCCACCCTAGTTATACTTTTATCAAGAATTTTAACATTTATCTGAGCTGGTACGCTTCCAATATTACTTCCAAAAGTCATGCACACTGTTTTTCCTACATTTAAGGACAACTTGTTTACTGCCAGCCACTCGGTAATTACACTTAAGAAATTGTTCATGTTTACTTGAGCTTCTATCCAGTCTTTACCTGTAGCTATAATAGCAGTATCATCTGCATAAGAAATTATGGACTCGGGGGGAATCTCCTTTAAAACATTATTAATATACAGGATAAATAGTAGCGGTCCTAATATCGTTCCTTGCGGGACTCCTGTGTTAACTAAAGTTCTATCACTTTCATTACCGTCTATTTTGACTACTTGATATCTATCATTTAGATAGCTGGAAAGGAGATCCAACGCTTGACCCCTGATTCCAATACGATATAATTTGGCCAGTAGTATACTGTGGTCAACAGTATCAAAAGCCTTCGCCAGGTCAAGAAAGGTTATTATCGTAGGCTTACTCTTATCGATATTATTATATAATACATTGGTTAGGTAGTTCAGAGCATCCTTCGTACCAATCCCTCTCATAAAACCAAATTGTTGCTTAGAAATTATATTACTCTTTTCTACAAAATCATTTATTCTATTATACATAATTCGCTCAAGAATTTTTGCAACATTAGATATAAGAGAGATAGGTCGATAATTCGTGATCTTATGTTTTTCGCCTGATTTATAAATCGGCACTACTGCAGCACTCTTTAGAGCATCAGGCCATACCGCTTTTTCAATACACTTATTGAAAATATGGGTCAGAGGACCTGCTATATGATTACATAGCAATTTTAAAGTCTTGGCATTTATCTTATCAAATCCCCCATTTTTCAGTTTTAGCGTATTGATTATACTTATTATTTCAGCCATACTGGTTGGCTTTAAGAAAATCGACATAGGATTCATGTCAGGTAGCCTAAGTTCTGCGTTGACAGGTTTCACGATATTTGCACTTAATTTTCTCCCAATTTCGCAGAAGAAAGTATTCATGTTTTGAGCTATTTCGACTTTGTCTGTAATTTTCCTATCATTAACCTTTATATAATGTATGGCATCATTAGATTTTTATCACTTTACCGATTTTTGTATTTATTATTTCCCATAGTTTTTTTGGGTTGTTGTAATTATTCTGCACTAGATTCAATTCATCAGTCTCGCGCGAAACTCTGACCGAGTAAGACGTGTTTATCACTGCTCCCGAAGAGCGTTCGCTCGCGTGTTTACTTTCTGTGGAATTCATGTATAAGTCAAATTCTAATGATAACACTTGAAAATATTCTATAGTCTTTTCATCTACACTCTATCAAGTTAGTACCACAGGTGCCTCAAATCAGAGGCTACCTGTGGCACAAAATCCTCTCTATTAAATAAGAAACTAAAAAATTAAAAATGTCAACAACAACGCAAGAGGTGCAGTCTGCTGCTACCTATGCCAATATTGTGCAACAAGAAAAATACCCGACTAAGGAACAAGCAATTGTTCTAAACTCAATTGAAGGGTTAACAATTGAAGATTACTGCATTGCAATTGGAAAAATAGTTCTTCCCATCAACATCAAATATGTTTCAAGAATTTCGCAAAGGAGAACTTGCCTGTACTTAAGCTCCTCGGAACTAGCAGACAAACTCGTCTACAATGTAAAAAAAGTTACAATCAAAGAGCACACTCTCGATATAAGACCTTTATATACCAAATCTAAACGGATTCTTATTTCGAATGTACAGCCGCTCATTCCAGCAGCTGTTATAGAGAAGGAGTTAAAAGAACGAGGCGTTACGCCCCTCTCCAAAATCACGCAAATTAAGGCCTCTTCAGTTACTAAGGAAGGCTTCTCACATCTAATGAGTTTTAGAAGACAGATGTATATACACCCTGATGACATCTCAAAACTGCCAGAAACTGTTAAAATAAATTATGACGACATGACCTTCTGGATTTATTTTTCCACCGACAAGCTTACGTGTTTCCTCTGCAAAGAAGAAGGGCACACCCAAAAATACTGTAGAACTATAGAAACAAACTACGCCACGCAAACTGGGATAGAGTCAACAGCGAACAACAATAAGCATCCAACACCAGCCAATCAACTACTTGACCCGGCAAATAGGATGCAAGAGGACGATAAGTATAATATGCCTCCTCCTCCTACTCCGACCAAGAGACCTCTCTCATTAACAACCGATTCAACATCCAGCAATATCAAGGACAATCCAGATGAAAAAAAAGATAAAATCAACAGAAAGCTACGAAAGAGAGCCAAGCCTTCAGAGAAACCGTCTGAAAATAAGCCGGCAAGTAAAGTGACTCATACCATAGAGGAAATTAAAGAACATCTAGAACCAGCTAAAAGCTACATCGAGTCAAACAGCGAAGAACACCATTGGAACCTAGACGCACTGGCAAGTTTTATCCTGAAAACATATGGAAGATCCGACATAAAAAGTATTGCTTCGGATTTTACAACTGACCTCTCAGGACTTCACAATAGCTTGAGCGAAATCTATAGCTATATTAACAACCGACATATGAAATCTCGTATTACAAAAATAAAGAATCGGCTTATCAATTCAGACGATAATGAATCATTGTCGAATAGTGACCAGCTTCTTGATATCGACGAACCCTAAATTAATAGAAAATACATCTAGCTGTGTAAATGAACCCAAAAGACACTTTTCTCAAATTACTTTTTTGGAACCCTAGAAGTATCAAACCGCGCAAGAATGAACTGGGCCACATTTTACAAGAAATAGACATCCTAGTTTGTGTGGAATCGTGGCTTAAACCCAAGGATAATTTTAAGATTGCAGGATTTAATACCTACAGGAAAGACAGAGAGGACACCCAAGGAGGAGGTATTCTCTATCTTATACGAAAAGACATCAAATTCTCAGTGATAGTTCAATTCCCGACACATGTGCCTGACATTGAGATGGGAGGGATAAGATTAACAAACTTCGAGCCCTCCTTGGATCTACTCGCATGCTATAAAATACCTGGAAGCACGCTTGAGCAACACGAATGGAATGCGATCACTGGAAGCACAGACAACAACAATACTATCCTCATGGGAGACTTCAACGCTCACAATCAACTATGGAACTGCAGACATACGGATTCGAACGGTGAAAGACTATATAATAGTATGACCGACAATAACCTTTTCCTACACAATCATAACACACTCACGCACGTGAACGCGCGAACCAATTTCAAATCAAATATAGACCTCGTTTTCTCTACCATTAGCTTAGCAGACAAGATCGACGTTAAAGTGTACGACGAAACTTTCGCATCCGACCACTATCCTATTTTGTTGTACGTAGACGCTCGGAAACACGCGTATCATAAACAATCTTACAGATTAAAGTCACTTAAAACCGATTGGAAAAAATTCGAAAATGAACTAACTGAATACTATAGTAACTTCTTTAAGAATGAGTATGATACGTTGTCCCCGTCAAAAAAATATGATTTTTTTGTAGACGCTATTACAAAATCGATTAAAGTGGCGACACCACGAAAGAAAAATTATAACCACAAAAAGCGGATTAGTAACCCCGTTCCCTGGTGGGACCCTGAATGCAACAAAATAAAAAGACTGAGGCGCGAATCTTATAAAAAATGGGAATTATCTAACAACCTCGAAGACCTGATCGATTACAATAAAAATTGTGCACTCGCGAAACTAACTTTTAAAAAGAAAAAAATAGAGTATCATAAAAACTTTGCAAAGTCTCTCAACTTTAGAACAAGCTAGAAGCGAGTCTGGAATACATTTAAAATTTTAAAAAATAGTTCGATTAAAATAAAATATCCTACGGTAGAAGATGACTATAACGAAAAAGCACGCAGCTGTTTGGATAAAATCGCTCCTCCTTGGGTAGGCGTCGACGCGGATTACATACCTTCGTGCGATAATAACTTATTTTTCGACGTCCAGTTTTCTTTTTCCGAGCTTAACATAGCATTAAGCTCAGGTAAAAAGGACTCCTCCCCTGGAATAGATGGGATTGACTACGAAATTTTACGCGCTCTTTCTATAAAATACAAACTGCTACTCCTTGACATTTATAATGAAATGTTTCAAGAGAGTGACTTTCCAACCACTTGGACCGAGTCGATCGTTCACTTCGTAGATAAACCAGATGGTAGCGGGCTAAGACCGATTTCATTAACCCCCTGCCTCTCTAAACTATTTGAAAGAATGGTTAAAAATCGACTTGAGTATTGGGTCGAGATAAATAATATCATCCCCACAAATCAGTCTGGATTTCGCAAAGGGAGGTCATGCACAGACAACCTGACAAATCTCACCCTCGAAATACAAGAAGCACTGGCTAAAAAAGAGGATCTCCTTGCTGCTTTTTTAGACGTTTCTGGGGCATTCAACAATGTGCTAAGCGATATCCTACTCAATAAATTAGCGGAAATTAAATGCTCAAAAAAGATGATTAGATATGCAAAGTTTTTAACTCGCGAGAGATGGATACACACACATATCGAGGGTCGAGAACTAATAAAAGTTAACAAAGGTGTCCCACAGGGAGGGGTTCTAAGCCCGCTTTTTTACTTAATATATGTCGCAAAGATAGCCGAAAACGTACCCAAGAGCGTCACTATTTCACAGTTTGCAGATGATACAGCTATCTATTCACGTATAGTCCCATTTGTAAAATGCAAAAGCATCATAGAAGAAGCGGTTAAAGTAGTCCAACAGAACTTATATAAACTAGGCCTCGAGCTTTCGCCTGCAAAAACAAACTTAATACACTTCAATAATAAAAATATCTTACCGGGTGAAACAGCTATCTACATCGACAACTGTGAAATAAAATCAAAAGACAATGTACGATTCTTGGGTCTCGTTTACGACTATAAGTTAACATTCGCCAATCACGTCAACATGATTTTATCACGATGTAACAGCGCCATCAATATTATGAAATATCTCTGTGGCACTTGGTGGGGATCAGACCCAGAAACGCTGATTATTATTTACAAAAGCTTCGTTAGATCGCTCATGGAGTATGGTATTTTTCTGTACTCCCCCAAAAACAAAACAATACGCAAAAAAAATGGAACAAATTCAATATAATGCCATTAGAGTTGCGCTTGGCTATAGAAGGTCAACTCCAACCAATGTTATATTAGCCGAATCTAAGCTTACTTTGATCCAGGAGCGAGCGAGGTATCTAGGCGACAAATATTTCGGTAAAATCCTATCCAACAAGAGTAGTCTAATTTATGACAAACTAATGTACGTGACAGAACCATCAAAAAAGAACGACAGGAAAAGAATTCTGAACCAATGCATCAAAAACATGACCACAATAGCTGACTCAATAGATACACAGTGCAAATACACTATGTTCTTGCACGATTTCCAGACAACTATCACTTCTATTCCAATCAATACCAACCTCGGAGAAAAATTAACGAAAGATCACTCTCCAAATTCAACGATCAAGACTTTTGTAGAAAAAAACAATATTTTGGATATTTACACTGACGGTAGCAAAATACCAGGTAATAAAAATGTTGGGTCAGCTTGTGTGGTTCCGAAACTCAATCTAGAACTAGGTAAAAGCATTAATAGGTATGCTTCTATATATACAGCAGAATGTATTGCACTTTATGAAGCCTCCGAAATAGCACTACAACACGATAACCGAAACGTAGCTATATTTTCCGATTCCAAAAGTGCGCTGGAGAGTTTGACAAGTTCTATTACAGGCATACATACTAATCCCTTTATTCTTAAAATTAAGTCTAATTATAACCTTTTCAAAAAAAAGAATCCACAAAACGAACTTTATTTTTATTGGATACCAGCACATGTAGGAATAGAGGGGAACGAACGGGCCGATACCGTAGCCAAAAGAGCCACTGAAAAAAACTTCTCAAACTACTCTCGCGTGCCTTACTCCGACATTTTAGCATCAGCCAAGAAAACAGCATTCGTCAATACCGATTCAATTAACAAAGAACAGGCCCAAAAGAAAGGTAGAGAATACTTTGAAATGTATAGGACTGAAAATGTCAAACCCTGGTTCCACAAATCAAGCCTCCCTAGAGACTACATAGTCACAATCAACAGATGCAGAGCGGATCATTATAACCTCGCTGCATCTTTGTTTCGAGTAAATATTGTTTCGAGCGCCAAATGCGAATGTGGCTATGATTCAGAAGACCTTAATCACATATTGTGGAACTGTCCAATATTCGAGGCACAAAGAACAGTATTATTGTCACGTTTAAAAAAAGAAAAAATGTTCCCACCTTTCACAATCAAATCCTTTCTTGCCACACTAAAACCGAATGTACTGCAGTTTATTTGCGATTATTTCAAGAACTGTCAATTAAACATATGATACTCAATCTAAGTTTGTAAAACATAATCATAAGGCTATTATGTAAAAATTACTGTATTTACATGTATATTATTTTTTGTATTGCTGTATAAGTTCCACGTGGAACTTGGGTAAGCTAAATTAAAAAAAAAAAAAAAAAAAAAAAAAGATTCAATTCATATTTCATTTTGGCATCGGTAATTACCTTATCCAAGATTTTAGAATAGGTTTTATACTGTATTTTAAGCTGTTTATTCTGCACATCTAGTTGCCACAAATTATACAAAAATTCTTTGGTTTCACATGATCTTATTATTGCGTCGGTAATCCAGTTTTTTCTACCATTTTGTCTATTAGCCTTTTTTGTTGTTTTTGACAATTCTACGCATTGCTTGATTTCATTTAACAATTTTTCTACAGCCAAGTTTGGATCAGGTATGGAACTAATTTCATCCCAGTTTCTTGAGTTAGCGTTATTTATTATTTTTTTGTAGTTTAAGAAAACATACGGTTCTTTAGTTACTGTCTTTAGCTTATTTACAGCTATGATAATCGGGTAATGATCAGTTAGATCATGCTTAAGCTTGTATGTGGCTGTGTTAATGTTGTGAGATTTAATGAAAATGTTGTCGATACATGATCCTTTAGCTCTACCGATAGCTGGCTTTGTAATACCAACAAAACCCTGAATAAATCCCTTATCAAGGAAGTTACATAGAAAATCTTGGCTATAATGATCACAGTCTAGCAGATCAATATTAAAATCACCTATGACTAAGTGATTCTTTACATTTTTTTTATAAATTAAGTACTTATTAAGATCTAGTATAAATTCTGTTTTCGGTATCCCATGTGACCTATATATGGTTGATATTTCAAGATCGCTTTTATCATTTAAGGTTATTCTAGTATTTATTATTTTAATTCTCCCTGCTTCAATGACTTTGGTATTTTGGACTAGATTGCTATTGACAAAAACAAAGACTCCATCATTCCTGTTTATCCTACTTTCGTTATAATAAGTTTTATATTCATAATCTGAACCATTCAGTTGATAGAAATTATAAATAACTTGCTCAAAAACTTCTGAACATATCACAATCGCTGGTTTGATAGCTAAACTTTCTATTAAAATTTTCAGCTTATCAAAATTTGCATTCATACTACGAATGTTTACATGCATGATAAAGTCCTTCTTATTGTTTATAGCTTTGGTAAAATTTTCAATATTACCGCATGTCCGTTCTTTTTGCATCGATTCATTTTGAAACCTATCCAAATAATAAAAAATATCAATTTTTACCTATTTCTTGATCTTGTTTTTATCACTCTTGTTGGCTGGTGACAATGCAGAGGATTGCGGTTTTAGATGGTTCAGTGGAATTTGTGGATCACGTCTTGTGATTGGTCTTCTGTTGTGTTCAGTTTCTGGCTTTGTTTTGTTGCGTGGAGTGTCATTTTCCTGTTGTTCACTATCTACGACATTATTAGCCTGTGTGGATACTTTACGCCTGTTTGCCAATTCTATGCTGTGATAGATCGATTCAGTTTCGGTAGAGTAGGTTTTATCGGGTAATCAATAGAGTCAATATATCTGTCAATTTTCTTTTTCAAGATGCTGCACAAGTTAGAGTCATAAGTATGATGTTTCGTGTCTAACTTTGACTTGTATTTTGTGTTACTATAGTGACAGTTAATGCGCTTAGCATAATCTTTATCACAATTACACATATTATGCTTCCCGGAATATTTCAAACACAGAAACTCATTTTGGCATTTCCTGGCACTGTGTCCAAATCTACCGCACTTGAAACATGGGCAAACGTTAACTAAATCATAGGCTTTGCATTGCTGATATCCAACAAAAACTTTGTTATTATTTTCTCTTATATGCTTGTAGATGTCAGCTGGGACTTCCATTATGACCGTACTCAAGCTATTATAATTATTCTTATACATGTGTAGGACTTGTCCTCCCTTTTCAAAATAACTGAAGTTCCTTTCGTTTATGTCCTTTTCAATATCCTTGATGTCCATATTTGCGTGATTATCTATACCTACTATCTTAATTTTCGGGTTGTTGAGTTCATTTTTCATGACATCACATTGGTCCTCTGGTGTTTCCTTTAGTACTGTCTCTGTCTATACCGCACTATTCTCATTAAGACAGCTTATAATGACTTCTTCATTTCTATTTACGTAGATGTTCTTTGTTTGGATGTTTTTTTCAGCTGTTAGACATTCAATAACTGACTTCATAACATCTATATTACTGTTGTTGTTTTTTCTTACGGATATTTTAGGAATTTTTTTATGGATTGGTCTAGAGTACTTCATGGCATCTGAGTATGTAAGGATATTGTTGTCAGTTTTACTTCTGGTGTTTTGTAATTTTTCTTTTAGGAGGTCATTTTTCTCAGTTAATTCACTAACTAATCTCCTTAACAGCATGTTTTCCGTTTTCAGCAGTTCAAGATCAGCTTCTTGCAAGTCTTGAGTCTTGTTACTAGTTTCTGCCAGAAGGTCATTCCTCACATCTTCTGATTTTTTTAGTTTAATCTGTGGAATTAAAAGTGATGCTGACTCACTCAGGACATCCTCATCAATTTTTGAGGTTATGTTCCGATCACTGTGTTCAGAGCATACTATAAGGTTATTACCAATGAATTTAAAATTTTCATTCTTGTTCTTAAGGCAGCTAAGGTGATAT
The DNA here is from genome assembly GCF_009193385.2 of Nasonia vitripennis. Lineage (NCBI taxonomy): Eukaryota > Metazoa > Arthropoda > Insecta > Hymenoptera > Pteromalidae > Nasonia > Nasonia vitripennis. The sequence goes on from NW_022279657.1 coordinate 797,454, forward strand.
GCCTCATTACAGATCACGCACACTGCTGTTGTTGCAGGTTTTTGTTTGCAACATGCAAAATTACTGCGACACTTGTCAGGAGGCTTGTTTCGACCCGGCGCCATTTTGGCATGTGAGGACGTATGTGTTTTTTCAGCTTGTAATGCTTATCAATAAATCATTGGCGGTTATTCATGGTTGATGTAGATTTCAAAAGTATGACATTAATAGATTCATATGATACAACCCCACAAATTTTGCAAAATTAAGTATTTAGGGTTGGGTTGTCAAACATTTTAATCGGTATACAGAAATTTGTGAAAGTGAACAAATTAATAATATCTTTAAAGATTTAAAAAATGTATTGCAATTACAGTGGTTCGAGAGTGATCGCCCGCACCAAAGTCCATCTGATGGGTATAATTGTGGCGTTTACGTAATATATTATATGGACGGTATTAGTAAAGAAAAGGGAATTAATTAGTCCACATTTTAATCCAGATGATTACAGAGAACATTTGTCAGATATGCTTATAAAAAACTCGGAGAATATGACTGACATGTGTTTATACTGCTTTAGATCATGGGATAATAGTACTAAAAACTGCAAGACTTGTAGTAGATTATTTCACTTAAATTGCTTACAAGGCTATAAATTCAACGAAGGAAGTCTATATCAATTATGCTCCGTCTTTATGAACGCGTGAAATAGTAGTCATGAATTCTAGTCAACTATATTATTGTTAAACTTCGTAAATTTTATGTACATTCGGGGGACAAAATAACTTTGAATATTCCGGTCCGTCCAACGTGGCCCGCCATGACACTTTTGCCCGATATGTTAGCTGGGTTGTGGCGCGCGCAGCCGGACGCGCAGCAGCCGCTATTTTTTGCGTGCCTTTTGACTCGTCGCGCGAGCTCGGGAGAGAGAAAGTGTCTGTCGCGCAGTGCTGGGGTGACAGTGACCCGCGTGCTGGACTCGCTCGCGAAAACGGAGACCTGCTGCTGCTGCTGCCGCTGCTTCGACAGAAGGTGCTCTCCAGTCCAGCTACTCCTCGACTGGCATGCTGTGTGGGCATGAAGGTGGAATTCGCGAGTCATACTTTGAGGTTAAGTTAAGCATAACTCGCAGTATACGTGTGTATATATATACACACATAACATGCTGCATACCGGCAGACGCGAGCTACGAAGCGAGTGGAAGAGGGGAGAGGAGGGAGATTGGAGCGCTTCAATCTCCATGCCGTACGCGCTGCAGCGGCGGCGCCTCTGCGAAAGCTGTGGGAAGACCAGTGGCGCAATTATTTTGAATTGGAAAAACAAATGCAAGCTACTTACCAACTCCTGCTCAGCAACAGTGCATCGCTTGTCATTTCCATCGCAATCTTCGCAGCGTCGACACCTCCCAGTGGAAGGAAACGGATCACCCCGAGTTTTATAGGCATGGCAGCATCTACTAAAATGTTTGGTAAGTAAAACTAAATCCTATTTCAACCGTTTCCGGCCTCAGTGAACGTCAGCAAGAGATTTTTATTGCATTCTTATTCAATACGCAAATTCTTGGCATTTCTTCATCACTATAACTTTTGTTTTGCTCCTTTTCTTTTCCAACTTTCAATTTATAATCTTTTTTACGTGGTTAATTTTGCTCCACTTTCAATTGGTAACCTTCGTCACCATAACTTGCTAAGTTTTATTCCTTTTCCAATTTTCAATTTGTAATCTACTTAATTAATTATACTGAATCGCACGTTTACCTCTTATATTACAGACTACAAAATTGAAATGGTGGACTTGGGGAACCAGGACGAGCAGTACATATGCGAGCTGCGACAAGTGATACCAATTTACATGGCAAGAGATGAGAATCGTCTCCACGAGAGTGTCATTTACTTTGCAAGTCTCGTCTCAGAGGTTGAAGTGGATGCAATTTTTGGCAGAATTACAGCAGAACTGAACACCCGGCCGTGTATTCCACTTACAAGTAAGTCTCTTTGTTTAAATCTCACATCTTGAGAGTTGAAAGCCGTTCAATATTGTATTATGGTTATAATCATTCAGCGTAACAAAAAATTTATTGGGAAATGTGCAAATTACAATAAAAATTAATCAAACTAAAATTTTAAATAGAAACAACGCCAAATAAACCTTAAGAAAACATAATAAAAAATTACTAATAATTATTAACTCATTTTTTTGTTGTGCAGGCTTGCAGGTAAAAAGGATGTGGAACTTCATGAGGTCTCAATACATCAAAATAACCAAATTTTTAAAAAGAGGACTCGTCAAGATCCAGCAGCTTGATTTAATTGACTGGGCCCTCTACAAGAATCTACGAGAGCTTGCCATGCTGATATAGTAATTCCAGCTATTTTTCAATTTGTTTCATTCAGTGATAGTGCGCACAATTCATTAACTATAAGTAAATTTAAAAATTGATTAAATCAATGTAAAACTGACTAGACGCGGTGATTAATTTTGTAAAATAATACTATTATTGTAGAACGCTATAAAAATTGTAAAATTTACTAGATTGTAACTTGTAAAAATAACTATATTGCAAAATGTAATATGAACGATTAATTTTAAAAAATGATTCTATTGTAAAATGTGATTATAAGCGCTGATAAAATGTTAATGTAAAATGAAATGCAAAGATGCATTTTGTAAAAGTATTTATGTTGCATAAAATGAGATTATAATAAAAGTTAATAAAATTTAAATGAATAGAAATTGTAAAATTATAAAATAATGTTTTAGATAAAGTCTTCGAATAAATAGATAGAAAATAAAAAAAAAATAGATAACTTGATTAATTTTGAATAAATTTGTTAAAATTGTAAATTTTTAAAACTGTTTTCAAATAATACGAATCGAATGCATCCGGTTAGGGACTAACTTGATTTTCAATTGTTTTCTTTATAGTTATACACTACTCGCACCGTGCTTCACACTTCATTTGTCAAAGTGTCAAGCAGTTTTTGGTGTGATTGCTCTTTTAATTAAAAGTTTAATTATGCCGTTTCGCTGGACAGACGCGAATTTAAATCAAATGCGCGCGTTGTGGAGTCGGGGAGAAAGCTTTTACGAAATGGCAGAATATTTTGATTGCACGGAGATGACTGTGCGTAAGTGGACGGAACGGTTTCGGGAAGAGGACATTGAGAATCCTGCGCACGATCTTCGCCATGACAACTGTGGTAGGCAATACAAAATCTCCGATGAAGAATTACAACAAGTTGAGGATGCTCTCCGTGTCAATCCTTTCGTTCCCGCTAATCGCCTACCAGATGCTCTGGACTTGGATGTTTCGCCGAAAACATTGCGTCGATCAATTAAAAAAGGCTCAATTATAAGTGTCGGAAAGCAGCACGGAAGTCGCAAATACGAAATCCTATTGATTATGCAGTAAGACTTGCTTATGCAAATCAGCATCGATTTCGTTCCAAAGCAGACTGGAAGACAACGGTTGCTGTCGACGAAAAAGTTTTTTCCACCGCTAAGGGTGGTAACGTAATTCATTTACGTTTTAATTTTTGCTATTTTTATTCGGAGTTAAATTTATACTGCAAGTATTTGACGGTCAGTGATATTGTCACCCGCGCGCAGTTTATCTACGGTGCCATGTGTCAGGTCTATATGTGTGTTGTGCTCTTCTATAGTCTGCTACTATAACCTACAATTGCCGTCACCTGTTGCTCCAATGCTCTAAAACGTTTTTGTATAATTTCTGTTGTTTATTTTTTCTGTCAGTTTGGTGATGTTCAACATATATTTAGACTTGATAGGCAAGTCATTCATTTATTTATTTATTTAACGATTACTCTGTGAATTGGATTTTTGACTACTCCTATTAAAAGCATGTAAAGTTTTGAAGTTACAAAAAGATTAGATTCTACTTCTTTAATATCAATATTATTCGTCTCGAGTCTAGACTTTAGTCATTTTGCCACTTAATCAGTTAATTTGTCAATTAATTTATTTTCTATTTTCAGGAAGACTGTGTGTTTGGCGACAGGACGGAACTTGGTATAATCCAGAGAATGTTATCCCAAAAAGACAAAGTGGCAGATTTACCAAGTCTTATTGGGCATGGATTTCTGGCGATGGCCCAGGAAACTTGGTAAAAATTACCAGAAAATTGACGTCAAGGACTTATGTCCACATATTGGATAACATTTTGCTTCCTGGTATCGAGAGACGATACCCTGGGGAGTGCTCCAGTTTACACCATAGAAGACAACAGCCCAATCCATACTGCACAAATCGTCAGAGAATGGTATGCAGCATATCCAAAGTTGATTAGACTAAATCATCCGCCAAGGTCACCAGACCTTAATTACATTGAAAACATGTGGGCAAAAATGGTTAAGGGCTGGATTCCACAGAATGTCGAAAATCAAGAAATGCTCGAAAGAAAAGTGACTCAAAGTTGGCGGGCATTGCATGCTGACCTACAGTTTTTTGAAAAACTTGCTACATCCATGCCAAAACGTTTATCTGCAGTGATCGACGCTAATGGAGGTTACATAAACTATTAAAAATAAGGTAAACATTGCTGTAATTTAACTATTTGATAAGGTTATACATTTAATTAATGATGATTTTATTTTTCTAGATGCAGCAAATGTAAATATTTTGTTCTTTGTCGCTGTTTTTTGTTCTACAAGTTTTTTGCTTTCTCAAAGAGAAAGCTTTTTTACATCATTATTCATTTTTGGATTGGTCTACTCTGGAGCCAAGCTGTTTGGAGCGAAAAATAGAAATCAGAATAATGAAAAAATATTGTAATGGATAGTGCGGATGGATTTGTTTTGACAAAAGCATTGTGAAATCTACACTTAGTAGAGATTATTCTCCATGCAGTTTTTGCAAGTGAGTATTGGGAATAATTACGTATATTATTGTTGACCAGTGGAAAACGTCTAAATAATGAATTTTGTTGCATTCAGGAAAATGGCATCGATCTTTCCCCAGCATACATGATTAGAAGTAAAGTAGTAGTGAAAGATCATGATGAACCCAGAAGGGCGAAAAAGAAAACTCTTCCAGAGGTCACAAAATCTTGGTTACAACTATATGGTGAAGAAACTTCTGCAGGGCTTCCAAGCAACTTGTTTACAAGTCTCTGAAAGTCATTATGATGAGAAGCGACTATAGGGCAGCTTCTATAAGATCTACAGTCTGCTGTTTGAATTGGCTCTTAGTAAATCTAAATGTCAACATATATAAGTGCAACGAGTTCTAGTTCTGACAAAAGTTAGATTATGATCAAGTGGATATTTGGAAAAAGAATTTTTTAATCATGGCTACTGAAAATCCATCGCGTGGAACTTAAGATCAGTGTTATAAAGGCTCTAGTTTGGTGAATATAAATTCTAAGTTCGACGAGTACAAAAATCGTATAGCTACATCTAGTTTTCACAAGCATCATGAATACAACAATCCTAGTTTTGTTATTAATGCCAGTAATGCGAGTGAAGAAATGTATGAGCTGTTGGATAACCATTGCAACATCGACCATTTGACAGTAGATGGTGAACTGAATAAAATGTCGAAGATTTCTTACGAGTGGGGCAAAGAATCAGCTGATCCATCGATTGTTGATAGCATTTAATTGAAGAGTGTGAAAAATACAATGCGCATAAATCAGCTAAAAAATCATCAAGTGTATGCAAAATACAGGAGTGAAAAACCTTTGTAAGCTTTGATCTTAATTAATATTGATAAGATTTAACTTTATTTTGTATTTTAATTCAAAGTTATTGAATTGTTTCAGATGTAAACGAATCATCACCATTGCCTCATTGGAATAGATCATTCACACCAGAAAATGACATTTTAGTTTTTGTTGGAGTGTAGTGACATTTGCCAGTCGACACAAACAAAGCACAGGTGCTTTTGGAAAACTACGATGCCCTGGTTTCTGCAAAAGCAGAGATTCTTGCAGTTCTCGGTATAAGGGAAGATGCAAATTGTAATGCAGCTAAGGGCTATTTATTAGGGTAAAAGGCTTAGATCTGGTTAGTGGCTGTAAACATTCAGCTCCAAACATTCCTTTTACTTTTGAAGTGAATAATGATGTTTTTTTTAATTTAAAAAATGTAACAATTCTCACGTTTTTGTAAATAAATAAATAAAACTTTATTGTGAAACTTAAAAGTTATTATTTTTAAAAATTACAATTTTAGTAAGTGCACGAAAGCTGTGACTGCAACGAAAGCTCTTCTAGGTTAGATTCCTAGGGAGCTGGTAATATCCTCCTTCTGGAGGAACTGGGATGTGTTTCCGCCCTGGGTCCGCTGAACCGATTCGTTTCAGCGGACCCAGGGCATCGATATCGTCTTCAAATTTAAAAAAGAGCGCCGGCTGCGCGCGCGCCACAACCCAGCTAACATATCGGGCAAAATTGTCATGGCGGACCACGTTGGACGGACCGGAATATTCAAAGTTATTTTGTCCCCCGAGTGTACAAATAATTTATTGTTATTAATATTTTGTTTTATTTATACTAACGAAAACATTTACTAATAGATCATTAGTATCACTCTAATTTTTAAATCCTAAACAAAATTCATTGAGCTACCTACCTCAGGCGCATAAATTTTTTATATAAGAATCTTTTCAAAAAGTAATACGATGACACATCGGAGGAGGCAAGCAAAACCGACAATTGTAGCTCCAAAACCAAAATTCTTAACGTTAGGTACCCCAGGCGAAGAGTTTTTATAAAACATTAGTGTCGATTGAAAAAAGTATGTCGGCACATCGGAGTAAGGCAAGCGAAACCGAGATGCGAAGCTCCGGAAACGAAAATACTCAAAACTAGCTACCCTATACGCGTCGGGGCTTTAAATGAATATGCTTTATAGAAGAAATTCATATTCTTATGAAACAGATCAATTTTTTAGATTCGTCAATTGCATAATCTAAATAAAACTACACAGTTTCATTCAAATACTTTTATTGATCTGCTGCAGCAAAAAATAATTTTGAATTTTAATGACCATTTGTGTATAAAAGATTTTAGAGATTGTAATGATAATAACATATAAAATTTATAAGTTAATAATACGATTATAAAATAATAATCAACGGGACCTTTTTCGCAATAGCATTATTCTAGCTAAGGAAACAGACTAAACTATTCCTGATAAATGCTGCACTACGGGATAATACTTATTTAACATAGTGGGTCGGTATTTATTTGTTTCTGTTCCTTTTTACGTGTAACGGGCCTAATCTTGAGTCACGACAGTGGCAGCACTTCCATCTGTCTAGCAGCTACGGCTATGCCGGAGCCGGAATAGCAGTACGACACTGCAACGTACGTCAGTCCCGCCATCTACGACATGTTGTACGACACTTATGACGGTTTATGTTGCGTTGTTGCGGCCTATAGATTTGACTTGTTGAACGACGACAGCTCCACTGTGTGCTTTCTCTTAAATAGATATGTTCTTATCTAAATAGTTCTTAATTCTGTTATTATAAGGTTACACGAGATTTATATTTATGGAGAAAATTATATCATTCTGTGCGTTAAAAGTATAAGCTAATGTATTTGAGCGAATTAATAATTTTAAGATTTTCCGTAAAAGCCATGGAGTCATGCTAGCAAATTATATAAGAAGTAAAGTTGCCTTTGATTACTAACAGAGATGAGTTGAGAGATTGTCAACGACGGGAGTCGGCCTTCGGCTGCAGGTAAAGAGACGAAGGTAACCTTGGCCGAGAAAAGCCGTCGGAAAAGCTGAGGGATTCAGAGGTTGTCGGACGAGCGCACGCACGCAGCCCAACCCCCGATAACATGATGTCGGCCGAATGACGGCACTGAGACTGCACGGAATGGGCCACGCGTGACGTCTAGGTACCCCTGCTCCGGGACACGGAAATGACGGCATTGCGCTGAGCACAATGACGGCACGCGGTGCAAGCATCGCGCCGGCACTTAAATTAAGAAAATACAAAAAAATTAAAACCCTAACGAGGATCGAACCCTGAACCTTTCAGGTAGGAGGCTGGCACTATACCACTCAACCACGAACACTTGTTACAAGTCATAGCTAATTGTGTCCTTATGTACTGCCAGCAGCTGTTGATGTTAATAAAATTGCAAGTTATTGTAATAAACAATCACCAAAATTATTATTAACGCGTTTAACAACATTGATATTCGCCGCTTATTTCGTGTAAGGCGCGAAACTGGCAGGCTGCTATAAATTCGGTAGTCATGAAAGAGTAGTCGTAATAATATGATTAGTGAAAATTGACAACGAACAAAGTCCGGTGGATAAATAATAGCCCAAATTAACAAAATCAACAGCCTTAAAATATAATACGTTGAAAAGCCTTATTTTGTGAATTGCGTTTTTCTAAGTTTCGCAGCCAGCATTCTGCGGGAATTTCGTTTCGACAGAATGCTGTCATGGCGAGCAGCACTCCCATCAGGCATTCTGCTAGCACTCTGACAGCGCCAAATGTTAATAAATTTTGAACACGGGTCGACGGCACAATGCCGTCATGTAGCTCCTCAAAATGTCGTCATAATGCTGCCATGCGTGCCAACACGGTGGGACCGCAAAATGCCGACGTTTTGCCTTCGTTCGTGCCGGTGTCATACAGCCGGGACTCATGGCCGTCATTCTGATAAAGTTTCGTGCCGTCGCAATGTGAGCACGCATGCTGGCACGCTGTGCCGCCAAAATGTCAACATTATGACTTCCCGAATGGCAGGAAAAAATTTGTTTTGAAAATTCCAACGAAAGATGTCTTGGGGACGTCACAATGGCGGCACGAGCGGCCAGCATGCGTGACCCCAAAATGTCCGGCACGCGATGTTATCGGGGACCCTAGTGGAAATAATTCGGTGTGCCAAAGTATGCTAAAGTGTGTCAAAGTGTGCCAAAGTGTGCCAAAGTGTGCCATACTGTGCCAAAGTGTGCCAAAGTGTTCAAATTCGGAAATTTGCTGCACTTTGGCACACTTGGCACACTTCGGTACAGTGAGATATATCCCGCCGCCCGCGCGCCAAAACATTGCCACTGCACGATGCCGTCACATCGACGGCACGCGTGGAGCTTGAAGTCCCATTTATAGAACGTAACAATAAATAATTTAATAAAAAAAAAAAATTCTAGCGTCGGTAAGACTTGAACCCGGATCCTTTGGGTTAGTAAGCTGAAGGTCTACCACTGAGCCAGAAGTACTCGTTATAGTTAATACAAAAATTTAAACTCACGTACTTCAAGCAGCTTAGATACTTAGTACTTTTACAATATTAATTAACAATTGCCCGTAATTGCCTTAAAGCTGCTGTCCGCCGTAAATGTTGGGAAAACATGCCTCAACAGAGGAATCCGTCAGGAATACAAGTTTTCCAGATTTCGTGAAAAACTTTCTAAGTCCTCAATTTCCGAAAAACCCATGTGTGTCAAAATGTGCCAAAGTGTGGCAGAGTGTAATAAATTTCCGAATTTGAACACTTTGGAACATTATGGTACACTATGGCACACTTTGGCACACTTTGGCACACAATCCATTTCCACTAGGGAAGCTATAGGTATACATATATAGATATAGATATATGTATATACCTATCAGCAGCACTCTTTCTGACCGCGCGCTAATCCGTGTTATTACGGTTTTATAACAGTCAGTATTTAAGAACTAAAAATGTCGAATTTAAATTAATAAAAAAATTCGTTTGTCGAATCAACTGAGCCTTTAAAAATAAATATTTCAAAATTTGAATGAAAAAAATCCGATGATTTTTACAGTTTCAAATATTACAAAACATGATGCAGTCTTAAAGTATAATGTACTTATCTATTAATATAATATGCATATTATTATTTTTGGTGATTATGCAAGTAATATTACAATTCTTTTCATAAATATTTAATTAGTTAAAACCACAAGGTTTTGAGGATTTTCAACGTAATACTTTTACTGCTGCTAATGTCTAAAACGACATTTCAAGTTTTTAAAATATTTATAAATAGGATTTATAGTTACAAAATTTTAAAAAATGTGTGCTTCCTATTCAGATATTTTTTATTATGCAAATAAGTATATTATACGTATTCAATATATATATATATATATATATATATATATACAATATTTCGGTGGCCGAAACATATTTCGTAAAAATTAAACATTAATAATATTTTTTAGTTTTATATTGTTAAAAGATAATGTCCTCGTAGTTTTATATTTGAAATCGTTGTTGTATTCTCTTGCTTTTGCATAAATTTTGACTAGGTATAAATACCTTAGAGCTTCTATTTTATTTTTATAGCAATTATCATTGACTTCATCAAACCAACCTTTATAATGTCATTCGTACATGCTTCTGCAAATTCGACTAGTCTTTGGCGAAGCAGAGCTTCGTACCACCACCGTTCATAGCCTGCAGAAAAAGCATCAAGTTGTATACTAACGATTCTTTTAAATTCGTCTGTTGGTCTAGTCAAAAATGAAACTGAAGGTGCATCTTTGTCTTGATGTTTATATTCTCTGCATGTAATATATTTTTCATCAGTGGGGTGACTGCCCACACAACATGAAAGATTTCAATGAAATATTTCGAAATATTTCAGTGAAATATATCCACGGAATATTTCTGAAACCTTCCAGTAATATTCCATAGAAGTGCTATCAACCGACGCAATGGAAATATTTCGTGAAATAGAATATTTCTTGAAATATTTATGAAATAATTCTTTAATATTTTATTGGAACTTTTCAAATAAATTTTGGATATTTCTTGAAATATTTCAGGATTATTCCATACATATGTCTCGCAAACTATCATGTAATTATTTCGAACATATTCCAATGGAACATTTCTTGAAATACTTATGAAATAATTCTTTAATATTTTATTGGAACTCTTAAAATAAATTTTAACTGTAGCTGCTTGCGCATGAATTCACACTGGATCAATTATGTGTTTGTACCTGCTGGTTATTGTTTATATTCAAAAACAAAAGGGGTTCGAATTAATGAATTAACAGTTTATCCGCTTACATGATTTCAATTATTTTTCGTATAATTTGATCCAAAAGTTTAATATTACTAACATTAACTAGTTTACGAAAGCCGATGGCGTAAAAGCAAAGAACAAACTGTTTGTGTATTTACTATAATTATATATATAAAATAAGATATATTCACGGTGTCGTGGTACAGTCGCCGGACACAATAACTTTAGACACAATAGCTTTACGCGCCACAACATGGCGGCGGGTCTCTTGCTGATTGGGCTTTCAGAACAAGGTGGCGTATCGGCTTCGCAGTCGCATAGACAGCGAACCACGGCCATAAAAAGAAGAAAAAGTAGAAGGTTAGGACGGTCATGACGTCAGATATCGCTTTCCTGACAGTCATGACCGATCTAAGGAGTCCAATTAACAAGAGACCCGGCGCCATGTTGTGGCGCGTAAAGCAAAGTTATTGTGTCCGGTGACTGTACCTTCAAGCAATTCGGGAACATTTGAAGAATATTTCACGGAAGATATGGGGAATAATTCTGAATTATTTCAGGTGAAATATTTTATTAAATTTTTCATAAATATTTCTGAATCATCATTTCACTAGTAACTTATAGTGATTATTAAACTTTCAGAAGTGTTTCTCAAATCTAGGAAAGAAATATTTTATGAAAGCTTTCTTGAATGTTCCGGAATTATTTTACTGCAAATTTTTGAGTAAATATTAAACACTGAAATTATTCAGAAATAAATCAGAAATATTTTAAAGAAATATGTTACGGAAGCTTGCTTAAATATTCCAGAATGATTTCAAATACAAATCCCAGGAAACTGCGTGCCACAAAATAATTTAGAAACATTTCAGAAATATTTCAAGGAAATATTTCATGAGAGATTTGCAAGGCGGGGCATTTTATGAAATTATATTATTGCAGTAATATTTCTGAAATATTTCGTGAAAAATTTCAGAAATATTTTATGAGAGATTTGCAAGGCGGGGCATTTTATGAAATGATATTATTGCAGTAATATTTCTGAATTCTTTCAAAAAATATTTCAATATAGGAATTCGAGGGACATAACATTAATTCAGAAATATTTCGTCGAAAGATTCCTGGAAGATTTCTAATATTTCGTTCCAATATTTCCGAAATATTTCGGAAATATTTCATGCTGTGTGGGTGTCATATGTAGCACTTTTTGTAAAAATCTCACGACAGTTGTCACATTGTGATTTCATAAGGCATCGTCTCGCTACATGTCCTGCAAACTATGATAAAACATTTCTTTCATACTCTCCTTTGTTGTCAATTAAAGAGGAATACGGCTCATGCACATCTGCATATTTGTTAAACGCTATAAAACAATCGGAATTAAAGAATTCTTCTAATAATAACTCGTCAGGAAATTCAACAAGCTCTAAACGGTCGTCGACTCAACTTTTCCTTCCGTGTTATTTTCAAGGTCGTTTGATTTTATGATATCCTGCATCTGAACTAATGATGGCGCTTCAGTGCAATTGACATTTCCTTTGTCAAAACTAAACAAATAATTGGTAGAAATAATATGGCGTAGAGCTAGTCTACACTGTCGCCCAGTATGGTTGCGGTTAAATCTACCTCGAGCTCGAATTTTACAGTTAAGATGCTCAACTGAGTCAGTGTTACAAAGAGCAGTTGCCAATTCAAAATCTTTTTACTCTGATTTTATATCATAATACATATCAATAAGCACACCAACAGTCATACCCATTTCTACAAAACAAGGCAGTTGTACAAATTTTCTAGGTTTCTTCTCGATTCGCCAATTTTTTACATACGTCCTAAAATCAATCAAGCGCTTAAGTATTTCTGGAATCCTGTCTGAAATAACTCGTTTCAACAGATTTCAACATTTCTCATTTCTAGAATTACATGCATCGATTACAGCGTTCATGTACTCGGAAAATTTAGCACATTTTTCCCAGGTTTTATATTAAAGTCCATTAGGCCCAGCCAGTTTGATAGCTGAAGATATCTTGAAGCTAAGAAGCCGAAATGCTCTTTTCTCATTCATTGGTTCAAAAGAATTTGGATCAAAATGTGTTGCAGATAAATGACTCAACAAATTAGATGTACTATTCAAGCTATCAATTAACCACGTTTTATGTAAATCATCAAAATCGACAATTATTCGGCCATTGCAATAGATTTTTTGTATTTTCTTAATTAGTTTATTAATCGATTGATTAAATGAGGCCAGTCAAACGAAGCATAGTATTTACTATCATCTGACATAAAGTATGGTTCATTTACAGATGCATTCAATAAAGTATATGGATTTCGATTTGCAGCAACTTGATCACACACGACAAGCTTAACATTTGCATCTTACTCTTTTGCATAATTAAGTCCTTTTAAAATTATTTTTTTTCAACTCTGGGCCGGAAGCACCACTTCCTGTAATAAAAGAATGCAAATATCTGCCTCCACGGATTTTTTACATTTACGCTGTCTAAACAAAGCAACAAAATTTGTTTTGAGGAATTAGGGATGGAATAATATATATATATATATATATATATATATATATATATATAATAATCACAACGGAGCTGTATTACGAATAAGTATCATATTTTATTTAATTTTTTCAGTACTTATTTTGAACATTTCAAGAATAGTTGATAAAAATCAGACTTTACTAATAGTTTTTAATAATAACACTTTGTAGGAGTAGTGTGGCTTTCTTAGCGCACACACTCCTTTATATACATATATACAATTATATATGTCAGAGGGGTGGTTCAATAAACTTTTTTAAAAATCGAATTGCACAAGGAAGGATAGCCAGCAAAACTGAGATGTGCAGCTCCGAAAACGAAAATTCTCAAAACTAGCTACCCTTTACGCGCCGAGAATTCTATATAAATATATATTAAAAAAAACGATCGCACATAGAAGGAAAGCGAGCAAAGCCAAGATGTACAGCTCTGAAAACGGAAATTCTCAAAACTGGCTATCCCTTACGCGCCGAGACTTTTATAAAAATATAAATTTTATAAAACCGATCGCAAATGAATGGGAAGCGAGAAAAGCCAAGATGTGCAGCTCCGAAAACGAAAATTCTCAAAACTAGATACCCTTTACGCGCCGAGAATTCTATAAGTAGATAGGCTATAGGCATACCAGAACATAGGCATACTAAAACACCCCCTCTCCTCTCAGTGTTTTGGTACCCGGTGAAAGAGGAGGGATCCCCTCTCTCTCCAAGATACTAAAACACCCTTTCTCCTCTCAGAGTGTTTTAGTACCCGATGAGAGAGTGGGGATAATTTTTCCTCTCTCTCTATTATGTTTTGGAATGCCTATAACGTTCTCTACTTTTTTTTTTAATTTTTTTTTTATTTCATTTTTTTTTTTATTTTACTTTACAGTTTATGCTGATAGAACAATTTCATGAGTTTGACGTTGTGCAATGTACAGGTCGTCTTATAGCTTGGATTATGATTTGTGCATACTGTGACGCACTTAAAAGATGGTTTTGACGGATAGCCATACTGTTCAATATTGTGAACAGGAAATTTGAATCGTTGAAGCCATTTCTGTTTTAATGAACCCATGACAACAATTTTTGATGCATCATGTAAAGCGTCACGAAGCAAGTTTCCAATTTGAGAGTAGTCATGTCCATCCGTTTTCCACCTGATGCCATGATAATTATGTTTGAGCCATTTGTTTTCCCTTTGCATTTTGTCTGAGAGTTTTTTCCATGAGAAGGGATTTTTGAATGTTAGAACAATAGGATCTGCACTATTTTCCTTGAGAGATATGATTGCTAATTTCTTTAGAATAATATCTTCTTCGGTTTGCTTGAAACCAGTCATGTCTACTGCATACTCCATTTTCCGATGCAGCTTAGACGAGCTTCTTGACATCTCCACTAATAGGATTGTACTGAACGATGCGATCATGTAAGATCAGACAGTAGGCTGAAGTGTTAGCAGGAAAATCTTTTATAGCCTCAAACTCCAGACGTACATTGACAGGAGCGTTCTTGAGAGATTCGTTTTGTCGTGAACAGTCAATAACTACGAGTGGTGCAAAGTTGAGAAACGAAGACTTTGTCAGCAGCGGTTGCGGATCTCTTCCATAATAGGATTTTTGAAAATTAGCGTACATATCATAGAGAATGGCAAACTGATTTTTAGCTATGTCGAGATTCATATTGTTGTATAGATAATATTGTGAATTCAAGAAAAGTTTCACATTACTCAACTCACAATGGTCAAATCGTCTGGCGTTTGCAGTTCTCATTGATTTTCTCTTTGTTTGCAGTCCAAGAATCACAAAACGAGGTTTTTCCAATTGATTTGATGTTTTCACTGTCCAGACGTGTTTAGTAGTGCTTGGGAGAAGAGGATATTCAAATAACTCCCAAGAACGGAAACACATGGAGATAGGATTATCTTTACCAATGAAATTCAATAGCTGGATTTTTTGTTTATCAGATGCAACAACATATGACATCAACCACTCTATCTTTGATACTTTTGCTTTGTAATCTTCATAAGTAGTTACACCAGATGCTACAGCGCCTTCCTGGATTATTACATTCAAGTCGCTTCTCGATCTTGTGAGAATGAGCTCATGCTTCATATTAACTATTATCTTTTTATAGTCTTCTGCAAAACCCAAGATCATACTCAGTGGAATCGCAACGTCAAAATTTCCTTTGTCATCTACGACCGATTTGATATCGTCTTGAATACCAAGCCAGTCCGCATTCTCCAGCATATCATTCTGATTTATGTTAAATGAAATCAATCCTTGCATAACACTGCTCAGACCAACATTTTTACTTTTATCTATCTTCACAGCTTTAATCTCATAACGAATTTCATCAAACAGATGACAAATGCCATTGTTGACAAATTTAGTTTTAGCAAGTGCTGCTGATCTACCTTTTACTTGCAATTTTCCACATATATGGATAGAGCTGCGAGATGGTAAGAGACATAGATCTTGATGTTGGATAGAAATACGAATTTCATCGCTGTTGTCAAAGCTTAATGATGAGTATGATTGATGTGCGTGTACTTCGTAATGAGCAATAGACTCATCGAATACGACACCTGATCGAATGCTTAGAATTTCGTCCATTTTTCTGGAAGCAGCAAAGAATTATACACGTGAATTTTTTCCACGAACTTTTAGTCCTAGACTTTTCAGAAACTGAATGCTCTTGCGTGTTAACGGTTTGAGTTTGTTCGGTCGACTGATGGCTGGTTGCCATGATGACTGATTTATATATGATCCAGAATTGTAAACGATGCCCATTATACAGATTTGATGTGAAGTCTAATAGTGATTTCCTCTCCTCAAAAATTTACCAAATTTCCATCCTGATCGACAATTTGAATTTGTAGATGATCTATGCACTTGACACTGACCGGTAGAAATATGACGTGTGACGGAACTTCTATGATTTTATATCCCGGAGGCACTCTGGGAAAGAACTCATGGATTGTATGAACTTTCTTATTATTGATATAAGCACCTCCAGTAATATTGCACTCAACTCTGAGTGCATTGATTCTCAATATTTTCACTGGTAAATCAGAGCTGTGTTGAATGTTCTCTTCGAGAGTGCGAGGAGCAAAGCCAAGGAGACTGCCTATGGAATCGTGAGGTGTGAGATCTATCGGATGACTGCAGAGAATTTCACTTCTAAGAGTATTGTTGTTAGCTTTCAAAGAGAATTCGATTCCTTTGGATTTCAAAGTTGTTTGTAAAAATTGATTAATAGCATCAATCTCATAACTGCCAGTAGGAATATTAATAATAATATCTCCGTTTAAATGCAGTTTATTATTTGAATAGTCAACATTGGGAATAGAGTTAAATGATAAAAGTTCAACTAAACCCAAGACAAAATTTTTATGCTTCGGTAGTTCAATCGAAGGAAAATATTGCGCTTCTAGAACAGATGAATTTCCTGAGAGACTCAGAGTGAAGCTATCTTCCATGACTGATCGGAAGATAATGATTCCATTCGTCAGTGAGCACCTCTTTTATAGTCTCCCAGCTAAGAAAAAAAGACAAAGATGGCCACATATAAAAGAGTCAAAATTTTGATATCTTTTATAGTTGTATTTCACTTCTTTCACGTTAAAATACAACATGAGATCTTTAGGAGGTTTAAGATCACCAAAACTATCAAAATAAATCACTTCAGGACCACGTTTGTGATAGCAAACCCAGTGAGTGCCTCTATTTTGAAAGTCGTCCAAGTTTACCACTGCTGACTCATTATACCATGGACCGCCGGGAGGTAGATTATTTCTCATGAAAACACCTCGGAAATCTGAGATTTTCATCATACGAGCATATTTTTTTAGATCATAGTCAGTCAGTGCATGATTTGGCAAAGTTAAATCGAAGCTTTTTTTTTCTACTGACTTGATGACCACTGCCGATATGAGGTTTCATAAATAATCCCATTCCAGTTTTATAGGGCTTAAGATGAAGACCTTTGCCTAAAGCAATAGCTTCCATGGTCTTATTATGCCTTTTACTTTCTTCATGATTTTTCTGCGCAGCTTTAGCATCATTAACTGCTTTAGCTATTCCAGCAGCACCTCCTGCTAGAGCACCGGTGGCACTTACAAGGAAAGGTACCCAACCCGAACTCACCGATTTTGATGATTTTCATATATGTTGTAGAACATAAAAAAATAAGAGACACGTATTTTTTTTATCGGCTAATTTTCACTTTTAAGGGGTAAAAACCTCCCCTAAAGTTAACCCCCAAAAAGCGTTTTTTTTTAAATATCTCGGCTTAAAATTAATATTTTTCAATGAAACAAATTGGAGGTTATTTCTTACAAAAAGAGCAAGTATTTCATGGTGATTTGAAGAGTAAGGGTAGCATCCCCTATTTTTTAGGGGTTGAAAACATATATTTTTTGGCATAATTTTATAATAAAAATGTTTAAACCGACTAAAAAAAATTGGAAAAAATGTTTAAACATCCTTAATAACAAAATTTAGTTGACGTCTTTCGGTGTTTTCATAAATATTATCCCTAAGGGGGTAAACCACCCCTAACACAAAATAACTGTAAATATGTAATTCAATACATAATATTTCGTAGAAAGTTTGTATATAGAGGTTTTCGAGGTCGCTGATTACAAATCTGTTATCAGATTTTGAAAATTCAAAATGGCGGATCCAATATGGCGGACGGAAATATCGAAAAAAAATTTTATATAATAAAAAAGTTTTAAACGACTAAAAAATTTGGAACAAATTTGTAAACATCTATAATAAACAAATTAAGTTTTTCGGTTTTTTCATAGATACTTCCCCTTAGGGGGGTAAACCACCCCTAACACAAAATAACTATAAGTATACTTCAATCCATAATATTTTGTAGAAGGTTTGTATATAGGGGTTTTCGAGATCGCTCTTTACAAATCTGATATCAGATTTTAAAAATACAAAATGGCGAAACCAATGTGGTGGACGAAAATGTCGAAAAAAAATTTTAACTTTCAAAAAAACTTGTTTACAAATGTGTGATCTTTGTAGCCTGTACATGTGAACTAAAGAGCCTTAAACCCTAAACCCCTAAAGAACAAATAGGCTAAATGGTTGTGCTTTTTAACCCAACGACTCCAAACCCCTAACCTCCAGACAAGCCGAAGGCCTATGCTTTACCGTAGACACGAGTATAGACATATTACCGATATTTTATTCTATCATTTTGTATGTAACAAATAACGTCTCGTTTTATGTTTCAATCAAAGATTATTTATTTTTCTGCTTTTATAAATTAGCATAATTTCAAAAGTAATTTCATAAATTATAAAGTATTTCATAAATTGCATAATTATATAATTTTATAAATTCAAAAAGTCCACACTTTTTTGCAAATGAAAAAACATAGGTTAATAAAATTAGTTTATCAAACTCTTTTGCGTTTTGTAATAAAATTTAATGTTGTCAAACTTGGAAGTTTTTCATTGTTACAATTATTTCGTAAGCCGAAAGTTTTTTAGATGAATTCTCGAAGTAATGATTATTGTATCTATAGTAAAATATTTACAGTCTGGAATTCCATAATAATACTATTTGCTACGATTTAATGAATTTATCACAAAATCTAAATTTAATAATAAATATTATTCTAATTATTATTATTATTTTTCATTATCATTGCTATTATCAGTATTACTGTTATTATTGCTATTGCAATTATGCTTATTCTTCTTCTTCTTATTATTATTATTATATTACTATGATAATTTTTGTTATTGGTAAAAATACATAAAAGAATATTAATACTCGAACTTCATTTGCAATTAAAGAACACGTTGTTATTGAAAGGGAATTTTATATGCATTCATTAGTTTAATGAATGTTATCGTACATTCAATGATAATTCCACAGATAAATGTCTTTCACTCATAAAAGTTGTTGACAATATGTGCGAATCAGTATGTTCTTTTTTTAGATTGTTTTCATCGAGTGTTTACCTCAGCTGCCTGTGTTATTTTTTAGGCAGTGAGTGAGTTTTGTGGGTATTCTAGCTCGATGCCGGAAAGTACGAATAGTACGTCTTTTTGTTTGTCAGTGGTATCATACAGTTGTAGAAAATTTTCTTTAGTGATTTTATATAGATTTACATTATTCAATTTCAAAGTGAATAAAAGTTGAATAAAACCAAAAATAGAGTTTTCCGAACATCACAAAGTGGAACGAGAATTCTTCTCCAATGCATAAATTAATGATTTGATTCAATTTACATTCACTCGTTTTATTCTGGTAGAAATGTAGCAGTCGTGCCTTACATGCAAAAACACAGCTTGTATAAATTTTACCGCTTGTTTTCATTTTAGATTGAAAAATGAAAATTAATCCGTTCAACGTTCTAAACTTATTATTAGCATACTTTCAAGCGTTAAACATACCAGATAGTGTCACGAATTATCACGAAACAGAGTTGGCCGAAAAAATAAAAGAAATTTTAATAGATGCAACACATGATTTCAACGATGTAGAAATGATTACTGATGACTCTTTGGATTTTCAAGAAGAGTATAAAGACCATAATGCGGAAATAATTGAAGATGAAGTGCAACATCATTTTCCTGATCCGGATATAGCACCAACAAATCAATGTACAGCAGATAATGAAGAACTAGATTTTGAATACAAAAAAAGAGCTGTAGAATTTTGGAGAAGTAGCAAAACGAAGCAAAATTTAAGTCTCAAAACAGTGCAAAACAGATTCAAAAAAGTATCATCTATTAGTCAGCTACGTCGTTGGGCTCATTCAATTAATAAAGGTGGCACGTATAGAGAAAAAGTAGCACAAATTTGTCAGTATACCCTGGATAATTTTCAAGCAGCTCTCGACAGTGGTTCAATTATCCATGATGAAGATATAATTCGATGGGCCTTACAAGCTAAAAAACAAATTGGTTTTAATGATATTAGATTCAAAGCTTCTAAACATTGGTTACTCAAATTTAAGCAAGCACACCGAATAGTTTCTAGGAAAATAAATAAGTTCATAACAAGAAAAACACTAGAAAGTAATGCAGAACTTACGGCTAAAGCTGAAGCATTTATCGATGACGTTAAATCGTGTATACCAAGGATTGGACTCAAAAATTTGTATAATACAGATCAGAGCGGATTTCAGCTAGAAATGCATTCTGGAAGAACATTAGCAGTAGAAGGAGAAAAGCAAGTGCAATGTCTGGTACAGTCAATTTCAGCAACAACGCATAGTTATACTATACAGCCACTAATATCAGCTACTGGACAACTGTTGTCACCGCTATTTCTTGTTTTAAAGGAACCAAGTGGCAAGTTTGGCCCTATTGTAGAACAAAACATATTTAGACCAGAAAACGTGTACGTGGAAGCATCCAAATCTGGAAAATTAACAACAAGTAAGGGAACTAATAACAATTTTTACATTGTAATATCGTTGATCAGTTAATTAGTACGTCGTTTAATTGCAGATCACTTCAAAATCTGGTTGGAAAAAATATTTTATCCCTATGTAGGCCATCACTCAATACTATTACTTGATTCTTGGAGTGGTCATTGTGACAAAGTTATAGAAGAAACAATGCCACAAAATAAAATTATTAACATAAAAAAATTCCAACTGGAACCACAGGAAAAATATAACCACTTGATGTCTATGGATTCCGTATTTGGAAAAACTTTGTCCGAACATTTTCTGATAATGTAATGTTAATGGATCATGATATGAATTTACATGTGAGAAATAATATAATTAAACTTCAATCATTGGTTCACAACCAACTGTCTTCACCGAGATATATAGATTTGTTTAAATATTCCTGGTATAAAAGCGGTTACGTCAATGAAAAACCAGATAAATTTGATAATCCTATAGATTTCAGTTTTGGAAAGTCTTGTGCAACACATTGTGAAATAGAAGGGTGCACAAACATTGCAATTGTACGATGTGGTTGGTGCAAAAAAGCATTGTGCTTTAAACACTTTTATGAGGACTACCATTATTGTAAAAACATCGTAAAATAATATATTTTATGCTCAATACAAAAAATGCACTATGGCAAAAGATAAAAGATTGTAGATTATTATTATACTCTAATATTTGCGACGTTGCAAACGTTGCAGCCGCGTCGATACGAGGAATCTCGTTCGATGCGGCCAAGCTCTGAGTGCGCGGAAGAAACAAGCGAGTTGGATTGTTGTTGTCAGTGCCAGCCTGACCTCGAGTTCGAGGAACGGGCCGGCTAACCGTCCACGTTAGCGCGAGAGTGAGCATCGTTGGCGCGAGAGTGAGCCTCGACGGCGCGCGCGCTGATTGGTCCTCCGCATGTCGCGAGCCAATCAGTGGGCGCCGATGTGCGACTCGCTATCCGCGCGGACTACCAGCCAATCAGGCGCAAGGAAGATGCGCGGGCCCGACGAGCGCGAGTGGAGAGTGAGCGCGAGAACGAGCGAGAGATACGTGGCCTCCTCTGTTGCGAGGAGAATCGGAAGAGTCTCCCGAGGTTGTGCGAGTGTGCGAGAGTGTGAGAGAGTAATAGGTGCAGCGCGTTGGCACGAGCAAGTGCCGACACCCGGACGAGCCAGCAACCATCCGCACGAGAGGAAGGAAGCTAGCCAGTCCGCCATCATTGTCCGGAGGACCAGAGCAACCAGCAGCCTTGGCGTGGGAGAGCCGAGGAAGCTAGCCGTCACCAGGTCCACGAGAGTCAGGGAGGCGCCGGCGGGAGCACCGACGGACGTCCACCAGGGAGAGAGCGAGTAAGAAAGTATTAGAGAGAGAGAGAGAGAGAGAGAGAGAGAGAGAGAGAGAGAGAGAGAGAGATCCGAGAGTGAGACGAGTGTGGTGCGGGCACACTAGAGAGAGAGAGAGAGAGAACTCGAGAGACCAGGGTGTTGGTGTACAGTGCGGGCGCACACCAAGACGTCTTCTGCGCGAGGCGTCTGGCCAGCGCACGCGCGCGCGAGAGAGAGAGAGAGAGAGAGAGAGAGAGTCAGCCGTCAGCGGACTGGACCTGGGCCTGTGGCCCGCCGTCTGCTGCACGAGCGTGGCTCGTGTTTAAGCGTCCCAGTGTAAGCCCTGCGTGGCTAAACTGTGCGCGGGAGGCACTACAGCCACCGTATTGTAGGGAAGGGCTGGGCGAAATACATGTGCAATAAAACTTAACCATTGTGTGTGATCATTTTCCCCTCTCCCTAGCGTTCTCCCAAACGTGATGATCGCGGTCAAATCCTACGTTTAGAAAAATCCTAGTGCATGCGAGGCTCTAGGTGTTGCGCACCTGTGTTGGGAGGCACAGCGTCGCAATTGGCATCCCTGGTGGGGATTCGCGATCATCGAAAGGGAGAGGTAAAGTGTTTTCGCGAGTGTTAGTGTAAAGTGCGCGGAGTGTGAGCGACGGAAAGATGCGCAGCGGGCCACGAGGCAAGCTGCTGACGTCTTTTCGTGTGGAGAGAGACGGCGAAGAGAGCTCAGCGATCAGTCGTCAGCTGTTGAAGTCGCACCATATTGTGCGATGAATCAGCTGACGAAACGGTCGTTCGTAGTGGGACTCGGAGTAGAGCCCAACGCTAAACGTGATAGCGTGGGAGGCTCTACCGTGTCCCCACGAGATGTGCTGCGACGCATGCGCTCTAGCGACAGCGAGTCAGCCAACGGCGACGACTGGCACACAGTTAGTCATTAGCGTCGTCGGCGGGGCTCGCGAGTAAAGCTTTTCGACGGAAGTCGGAAGCGAGGAGACTCCTCGGTCTCGTTGTCGAGTGACAATGAGAGCCAAGAGAGATCTTCGAGTTTGTGCTCGAGTGAGAGAGACAGTGTGTATACTGTGATCCCGAGGTGCGAACGGCCAGGTTACTTGCGGTTGTCCGAAAGGACGATAGCAAGAACCGCGGCCTGCGCAACCTTCAGCACAGTCAGTGACGTGGCCGAGGGAGATGTGTTGCGAGGAGGCTCGGGCTCGAGCATAGACGTCAGCGTAGACAGCGGCTATGCGAGCCGAGTGAGTGTCGATCGCAGCGAGAGAGACGCTCGTGTGAGAGAGTTGGAAGAATGCGGACTCACTCTTGAGGATGCGAGAGCTCGAGTCTTTGAGGAGGAGTTTTCTGTAGCTTGGCGAGAAGCTTACGAGGAAGCCCTCCTGGAAGCTCGAGCGAAGCTGCGGGACGAGTTAGCCACGCTAGAGCATGAGCGGCGGCTGCAACGAGTCCGTGAGGAGGCGAGGGAGGCGGCGCGAGAGCAGGTACGGGTCGAGGCGATAGAACAGACGCGTAAAATGGAGGAAGAGCGAATAGGGCGAAAGCCATGTTTGCGAGCCCCAGTCAAAACGACTGATTCAGTTCGCCCAGATATTCTAGACCAGCTGAGAGGCAGACCGTCTGTGTTCACGAGTGATATTGGTGACGCGGACAAAGAGTTGCTAGAGCCAGAGCGCGAAACGGTGCGACGCCGCGTCTCTTGGGGCAACTCTGGAGGTCGGCCGAGTATGCAACGGAGCTGTGTGAGCTCGGGTGAGGAGTCGGAGGAGGAGAGTGGACAAAGAGAGAAGAGTGCGGAAGAGGAGTCGGAGGAGGAGAGTGGAGAAGGAGAGAAGAGTGCGGAAGAGGAGTCGGAGGAGGAGAGTGAGAGGAGAGAGAAAAGTGCGTCGAGAAAGAGACGGAGACAGAGAGGTTTGCTGAGCAGTGACAGCGAGCTCGAAGTTAACTCGAGCTGCGAGTTTAACTCAGCGAACCTGACGTCATCCGAACGCCGGAAAAGATCAGCCGACTCGCTCAGGGCTTTGGAGTTCCTGAAGCATTGGGAGCTCCAGTTCTCGGGCGAGAGTGATCACGAGGAGGCGGAGGAGTTCTTTGATCGACTGTGTGAGTGCAGAGTAGCGTTAGCGGTGCCAGACCGCGAGCTGCTAGCGGTGTTGCCGTGCATTTTCAAGTTGCAGGCAAGCCGCTGGTATCGGGCGAAGAGAAAGAGCCTACGAACATGGGAGATGTTCTGCCGGGCCTTTCGTCGCCGATACATGGTTCTGTATTGTTGGGAGGATTTGGAGGAAGATCTGCGCAAGCGAACGCAGCACAGAGAAGAGAAGATTGCGGCGTATATCGCGAGTCTTCAGTATCAGGCTTCGCGCTTTCGCCGACCTCCATCCGAACGTGATTTGCTTCGTATCGCATATCAGAACCTCCTTCCGGAATACCGGAGAGCTATTGGCGAAAAGTGCGTCAACAGCTGGGAGGAGTTGGAGAGGTACGGCCGACGCTGGGAGCGGCTAAAAGAGTTAGATAGCCGTTACGCACCTCCGCTGCCAGCGGAGAAGATGCGCGTTCCCGGTGCGGCGTACAAGGAGGAAGGAGAGACCCAGAGAGCCGCTGCAGTCGAGAGGACAGAGCATGCAGGCCCTGGTGACGAGTTGCCTTCTATCGAGGTTGAGGAGAGGACGAGTGAGAGAAAGAGAGCTTCAACGAGGAGAAAGAGAGCTACCGTATGGCGCGGCCTGGTGCGTCCGACCGCTAATGCCGTGGCTCGAGGGGAGAGGCGAGGAGATGGTACGTGCTTCACCTGCTGTAAAGTGGGGCACCGGGCATTGAATTGCCCGGAGATGATCTGCTGGGCATGCCAACAAAAAGGACATTCACGAAGGGAATGTCCTGCGCGTAGGCAATTGCCACAGTCATCATGCCAACTTTGCAGACGAGTGAGCCACTCAGGTCTGTGTCTAGATTGCCGGAGAAAAATGGCAATGCTAGAAAGACGGAGAGCTGAGGAAGGAAGTGAGAAGAGAGAGCAGTCAGCGGAGGTGGAGAGAAAAGGATGTGAGAGAGTAGTGCTAGAGAGATGTGCAGGGGAGAGAAGAGTGTTGGCCTGGGACCTAGTGAAAGGGTTAAGGCCAACTTCTTCGAGAGAGGAGTCAGCGAGAATGGAGAAGAGAGGAAGTGAGAGAGTGGAGCTGGAGAGATGCTGCGAAAAGAGGAAAGTTTGGACCCAGGACCCAGTAAAAGGTTTAAGGCCAACTTCTCCGAGAGAGGAAGCATTGTTAAGGGGAGGGGATTGCGACGTTGCAAACGTCGCAGCCGCGTCGATACGAGGAATCTCGTTCGATGCGGCCAAGCTCTGAGTGCGCGGAAGAAACAAGCGAGTTAGATTGTTGTTGTCAGTGCCAGCCTGACCTCGAGTTCGAGGAACGGGCCGGCTAACCGTCCACGTTAGCGCGAGAGTGAGCATCGTTGGCGCGAGAGTGAGCCTCGACGGCGCGCGCGCTGATTGGTCCTCCGCATGTCGCGAGCCAATCAGTGGGCGCCGATGTGCGACTCGCTATCCGCGCGGACTGCCAGCCAATCAGGCGCGAGGAAGATGCGCGGGCCCGACGAGCGCGAGTGGAGAGTGAGCGCGAGAACGAGCGAGAAATCGGGGAGTTCTCTCACGACTGTCGACGGAGTACGTCGACGTGCGAGAGAGATACGTGGCCTCCTCTGTTGCGAGGAGAATCGGAAGAGTCTCCCGAGGTTGTGCGAGTGTGCGAGAGTGTGAGAGAGTCATAGGTGCAGCGCGTTGGCACGAGCAAGTGCCGACACCCGGACGAGCCAGCAACCATCCGCACGAGAGGAAGGAAGCTAGCCAGTCCGCCATCATTGTCCGGAGGACCAGAGCAACCAGCAGCCTTGGCGTGGGAGAGCCGAGGAAGCTAGCCGTCACCAGGTCCACGAGAGTCAGGGAGGCGCCGGCGGGAGCACCGACGGACGTCCACCAGGGAGAGAGCGAGTAAGAAAGTATTAGAGAGAGAGAGAGAGAGAGAGAGAGAGAAAGAGATAGAGAGAGAGAGAGAGAGAGAGAGAGAGAGAGAGAGAAAGAGATAGAGAGAGAGAGAGAGAGAGAGAGAGATCCGAGAGTGAGACGAGTGTGGTGCGGGCACACTAGAGAGAGAGAGAGAACTCGAGAGACCAGGGTGTTGGTGTACAGTGCGGGCGCACACCAAGACGTCTTCTGCGCGAGGCGTCTGGCCAGCGCACGCGAGAGAGAGAGAGAGAGAGAGAGAGAGAGAGAGAGAGAGAGAGAGAGAGAGAGAGAGAACAGTGCGAGGAAACGCGTGTGCGTGAGATAGAGACAGCGCAAGAGAAAACCCTATAGCTGCGCGGCTGCAGCAGGTCGGGCTTGCCACAAGCGGGAGGCATAGCCCGCGCGCGCGCGAGAGAGAGAGAGAGAGAGAGAGAGAGAGAGAGAGAGAGAGAGAGAGAGAGAGAGAGTCAGCCGTCAGCGGACTGGACCTGGGCCTGTGGCCCGCCGTCTGCTGCACGAGCGTGGCTCGTGTTTAAGCGTCCCAGTGTAAGCCCTGCGTGGCTAAACTGTGCGCGGGAGGCACTACAGCCACCGTATTGTAGGGAAGGGCTGGGCGAAATACATGTGCAATAAAACTTAACCATTGTGTGTGATCATTTTCCCCTCTCCCTAGCGTTCTCCCAAACGTGATGATCGCGGTCAAATCCTACGTTTAGAAAAATCCTAGTGCATGCGAGGCTCTAGGTGTTGCGCACCTGTGTTGGGAGGCACAGCGTCGCATATTATAAACAAAAATACATTATAAGTTGAATTTACAATAAAGGAATTTCAATAACATTCTGATAACAATTTCTACGGAAATTATAAAACTGCTTCACACACAGAATTTTCTTGTTTACAAAGGCTATAGCCGGGTTACTATGGTGAAATGGCCCCCTTGGAAAATGTATATATGTTATATACCATTCGATGGGGGATAAAAAAAACTCCAATAGCCAAATTTTTAGCTCTCTGCCTAGTGCGCATGCGCAGTAACGTCGATAAACGTGTTTTTTTGATTTTATTTTTTTCTGAAGTCCCTATAGGATAAAAATTTTTTTAAAAATTCACATTGGTGTATTTTTATGTCATGAATAACTGCAATTTTTTTGGGATTACATAACCTCAAATATCGGATCTAAAAAAATTATTAAAGTTTTCAATCGATATTTTGACCCCCTTGTTTTTGAGGTGTAACTTTTTAAGTAGACTTTTTTTGTGTACTTTTTCCCGTTCTTTACGATGTCACTAACGTTTTTTCCTTAAAAATGGTGGCACAACTCGATTTGAGCCAAAAACTGATTTTTTTGCCATTTTTTCACGTTTTTAGCTGGTTATGTTACAATTTAGTTACTAAAGTGACTCCTTTTGAGTAGTTTTGCATATCTTCCCATGAAAACATAATCAAATGAAATATTTTGTTCGCTCCAAGCCGTATTTTTTATATTATCTTACGTTTTCAATGATGGTCTTATCAGAATTTGAGGTAATAAAGGGTTTCTCTCTATATATAAAAAGAATATCGCCGCTGTCAGTGTCTGCTTTTCTCTTTAACCTAAAAATGCCCTCATTTGAGTGATTTAACGCCGAAAAAGGCCATTTTTGGTACCATGTAACCCAAAACTAACCTAAAAATATCATAATGCAAGGGTTTTCACGCAAAAAAGCCTGTTTTTAGCTAAACATAGCCTTGAAATCGATCGTTTGAGGGTACTTTTGGCGTCTTGTGGTCTTAAAAAGGCCATATTTGGCTTATCTGCCTCTACTTAATTGATTATTCAAAATCTATTGACAGTAATAATTATCAGGTAAAAAGGAATTGAAGTTAAGTATGTTCAATTCGTACAAAGTATAATTTATTATCTTCATAGGCTATTTAAAATAAATTATGGAACGTATACAAGTAGCTTTTTAAAAATAACGAATGTTCACAATAGAAAAAATGATTCACTCATCATTGTCACTATCTTCATCAATACACACTTCAATTTTATCATTAAGAAACATTTTAGACAGAATTTCAGCTGGTCGTATGATTTTTGATAAATATCTTCCATGTGAAAGATAATAGATTATGGCAGCAATATGCGCACAACATTCTATAGTACGGTTACCGTTAGCACAATCACAACAGTGTCTTAAGATGCTAGAATAACCAATACCATTTGGTTTATACTCAACGAAACATTTGTATTGTTTTCTGTTAATATGCCTGGATTGAACTTCAAGTTTGAGAATATTGTTAGTCTCTTTTGAATATCCAATCTTCAAATTATTATCTGCGTCAAGCATTTCCGCTAAGTAAGATATTGTCTGTTTAAGCTGATATGTTCCTGTAAACAGAATTTTCAAATATTTTATTGTTAATTCAGGAAAGTCTGGTAAATCATCCGAAGTTATTATTTTAAATGGTAGTTTCCGACGACTCCATCTTTTGTCTGCTACTAAAACTGCTAATGTATTTTCAACATTTTTTCTAGATTGCATAGCACTAAATATTTCATCTTGCATGTCTTCATCAGAATCTAGGCGTTTGCCAAACAAGTTATTTAAGTAGCAAGAAATTTTATAATAAGATCCAGTATTTTTCACCATTTTATTATCAAGTTTGTGATCTAATAACCTATATTTTTTCTTTTGAACTCCGTGCACTGCTTCAACAACCCATCGCAGTTTTGTCGTGAATCTTGTTTCATTTGATTCTTGCGTAGAAAGTTGAGATTTTGAATCTTTGAGTGCAGGCATCAAAACAATATAACCCATATTTTCTAATTTTTGTTTAATGTCCCTGAAACCTCTATCCAGTATAAAAATGTCCCCTTGGCGAAGAAGTTTCTGTAAAATATTCTGCTTCTCTTCCAATATTTCAATCAGTATTGTAGCATCATTTTTATTTGCAAGATATGGACCTAACTGGTCAACAACATAACCATTAGTAGTACATATAGTAAATGGTTTAGTCAGAGGAACTTTTTTTTGGCCTGAATAAGATTTTCTTTGGTACTCGTTATTAGAGCTTTTTTCATGCCTTATATAAGTACCATCAGCAATCAAAATAAGTTGTTTACCAGGATGTAATTTCTTTGCCATATTAGAAGTTTGATTTTCAATCAATTCATTTCTGTCTACATTTTCTAATCCAAAGTGTTTTGGTAGTAAATCTTTTTCGAAAGATAATAATACTGATTGACAAAAACGAGATACTTGTTGTTCGCTTTCAATGTCAAATATTGTAGAGATGAGCGAGTTAGAATTCCCAGAGCGCATTTTGAATAAAAATACGACAATGGCTTGTGTCGCTGTCCTTACACAGGAATTCTTCAGAGAAGTGAGTTGATCTTTAAGATAATTAATATTTTCCCACGTTAATCCCGTAAAAACTTTCAATTTTTTTTCAGGCATGGAAAATTCAGCTACTGTATCTAATAAAGTTTCGTCTGCTTTCATTGATAATTGACTCAAAAATTGTAGTAATTCATCAATATATACCGTACTTATAGTGGAAAAAATATTAATTTTATTTAGTTCATCTTCATAAAATCTTTTTTTAATTAAATGTGTGCAACAGCATCTATTGCCATGTGGAATAAAAACATTCATTTTACTATAAACTTGAATTCGGGCCTCTAAAGGAACTAATATATTATTAGTCTGTTTTTGGTACCCACAAACAAAGCAATATTTATGTGTCGCAATCGTCCTTTGAATAAGTAATTCCGTGGTTGCTCGTACTTTTTGTTCCTTTATTGTGTATACAGATGATTGTGTACTTTCCTGAGATGATGAAGTGACAGTTAGCTGAGAAAATGATTCAGAAACATTTGAATCTTGAGACGAAGCAGTTGCTGGAACATTAACCTTTTTAGGTTTAGAGCTTGATATGAATTTGGCTAATCGCTTTCTACATGAATCACAAATTACATCATGGATGTAAATATCTTTATTTGATAATTGTTTAGCATATTCGATTTCAACTTCAGATTCGATTTCCTTTTCTCGACCAATTGATTTTCTAATATAAATATTACACATGGCACATCTTCGATCATCGCGTTTCCTGATGTTATCTGACTCTTCATTACTATTAGATGCCATATTTATTTAACCATTAGACAAGAAGATCACTTCTGAAATAATAAAATATAAATATTTTACAATACATTTAAAAATGCTGTTAGTTAGTTTTTAAAAATCTAAAAAAATTGTTTGCCTTTTTTTAAATTAAAAACTAGAATGAATAATAAATATTACAAAAATATTATAGTCTAAGTTCTTGTATAATCCAGTTTTCTCAGTAGCTTTACATGAAAAGTAAAAAAATAATATTGCCTAGTAAAAGTGAAATAAGTTGTATTTCATTTATAAGTTTTTTAAGCAAATAATTTTTTTTTGTCATAAAAACTGTATTGAAGTGCTTGCACCTAGTGATTTTATAAAATCAACAAACCTATGAAATTATTATATTCAATTTGTTTTTTTGTAAAAATATGTTCTTGTATCTAGACATGAATAATAGTGTATTTTAAAATAAATAAATAATGTTGTTTTTAATGATGTTTCATATACGTATGTGTTTAAAGCATAGGTTAGCTTGTGTTTACTTTATTCATTTTACATTTTTTTAACTTAAAAGTTAATTGACAATTAATAAGTTCGCATCCTATTAGTTCTATTTTTCATTTTTATTATTTCTCATGTATTGTTTTTATGTAAAACCAAATATTTTTTCTCATCTCATAATAATTAACTATAGTAAAAATCACATCATATATAGTCATATGCAGATATTTATGTGCATTTTTTATTAATTTGACAGTATTTTATACATAAACAAATTAATTATTGTTCAAGACTTTCTATATTTTATCAATTTAATCATACTTGTATAATTAATATACCGCATTACATCAAAACATGCAACTCATCAATCGTCAAATCCGTTTCTAGCAAAAGTTTATTGTCATATTTTATTCAAATGTTTTTCTTTCTTAATTTTATTTAGTTAATAGTTTCAACAACTTTATGTTTAACTAATTTCTCATTTTACTTTATGTGATTAGCCTAAATTGGTTAAGTTAAATAGATAAAGACTCGTTCCCCTTACATGCATTGTACGTATATCTATATCTATAGGATTGAAAATTCATTTTTATTAATTACTTTTTTGTTAGCTTATTGATTTAAAATCTGATTGCTATTTTTGTTTTAGGATAAGATCGGATCTTTATGCGAGTACTAAAACAGTTTATAATTTAATGTTGGTTTAAACTTTTGATTTTATGCAAGACTTTAATAACGTACACAACATGTTTTTCTTATTTAGCGTATAAAAAGGTCTAATAATTATCTGTTATTATTATTACATTATTATATTATTATATTATATTATTATATTATTATATCGTATTATTATATTATTATATCATATTATTATATTACTATATTATCTGTCATTATTTTTGATACAATTACTCTTAATACTACAGAATTTATAATAAAAATTTTATTTTTCTACCCATTAATAAGTCTTACTCTGCATATACCGGTAAAATACAAGTGTATTTATTATAAATACATGGGAGATTTTTTATTTATCAGTAGGTTGGTTACAGTATTTTTTTCAAAACTCAAAGTGTCGGCATAAAAATAACATTTTAGATATTAATAATAGGTTTTGATTTTAAAGAAGTTATTTAACAAAATATTAATTTATTGTGTAATATGTATTAGAAATACATATAACCCTAATATCAAAGCATATAATCTGTGATGTCAAAACTTTTGAAAAACTTTGTTAAATCTTCATTTTTTTAAAAGATATGTAAAATATATAGTACTCACTTTAAATATACAAGATTGTTAGTTTTGAAGTAAACAGCAGAAAGATTTAAAGTAGCCGCGTCAGCCTTCGGTTCCAACTAACTCCAATGTATTTGAAAATAAATACTTAACTACTTTATTATTTTTTCTAGTATTGCTATCAATTATCAGTCAAAAACCGAAATAGTAAAAAGAAAAATCGAAACAATTTTTATTTGCTAGATTTTAATTTACTTTAAAAGTTATAAACTTATACTAACAGCGTTTTCACCATTCACTTGTATTAGTATATTATGGAGAAAGTACAATTGAGTCCGTCGTCCCGTACCGACCTCGGGACATACCGTCTGAAATAAGCTGTTTTTACGGGATTGGCTAATTCTGTACCTTCGATTGGGTTATCGAACAGAATTAGCCAATAATATAAAAGTGACTTATTTCAGACGGTATGTCCCGGGGTCGGTACGGGACGGGACGGGACGTAT
The DNA here is from genome assembly GCF_009193385.2 of Nasonia vitripennis. Taxonomy (NCBI): domain Eukaryota; kingdom Metazoa; phylum Arthropoda; class Insecta; order Hymenoptera; family Pteromalidae; genus Nasonia; species Nasonia vitripennis. Next base: position 830,083 of record NW_022279657.1, read on the forward strand.
TGTACTTTCTCCCTTATATAGACAATTGTAAGAAAAAAAAAATTAGTTTTGAAAAAAACAATGTTGGCCATTGGTTTGCGCATCGTTTAATTAATTAAGAAATCAAAATACTTTATTTGTTTATGCTCCTGATAATTCTTAATTTTATGATTGACCATTCACTACGCAGATCGTCTGCATTGCAGCCGCCGCGTCAACCGCGCGGCCAAGCATAACCTTTTATTATAAATAAAAATAAACAATAAACAAAAAAGTGCGACAGAGACAATACTTTCGACCAATCACAGAACGTTTAAAAAGAACATAACATTAGCCATCAGTTTTATAATAAGGTGATATCACAATTCTGATAAGACCATCATTGAAAACGTAAGATAATATAAAAAATACGGCTTGGAGCGAACAAAATATTTCATTTGATTATGTTTTCATGGGAAGATATGCAAAACTACTCAAAAGGAGTCACTTTAGTAACTAAATTGTAACATAACCAGCTAAAAACGTGAAAAAATGGCAAAAAAATCAGTTTTTGGCTCAAATCGAGTTGTGCCACCATTTTTAAGGAAAAAACGTTAGTGCCATCGTAAAGAACGGGAAAAAGTACACAAAAAAAGTCTACTTAAAAAGTTGCACCTCAAAAACAAGGGGGTCAAAATATCGATTGAAAACTTTAATAATTTTTTTAGATCCGATATTTGAGGTTATGTAATCCCAAAAAAATTGCAGTTATTCATGACATAAAAATACACCAATGTGAATTTTTAAAAAAATTTTTATCCTATAGGGACTTCAGAAAAAAATAAAATCAAAAAAACACGTTTATCGACGTTACTGCGCATGCGCACTAGGCAGAGAGCTAAAAATTTGGCTATGGGAGTTTTTTTTTATCCCCCATCGAATGGTATATAACATATATACATTTTCCAAGGAGGCCATTTCACCATAGTAACCCGGCTATAGCCTTTAGGAATTTGAGGTGGTTTGGTTAAAAAGCACAACCATTTAGCCTATTTGTTCTTTAGGGGTTTAGGGTTTAAGACTCTTTAGTTCACATGTACAGGCTACAAAGATCACACATTTGTAAACAAGTTTTTTTGAAAGTTAAAATTTTTTTTCGACATTTTCGTCCACCACATTGGTTTCGCCATTTTGTATTTTTAAAATCTGATATCAGATTTGTAAAGAGCGATCTCGAAAACCCCTATATACAAACCTTCTACAAAATATTATGGATTGAAGTATACTTATAGTTATTTTGTGTTAGGGGTGGTTTACCCCCCTAAGGGGAAGTATCTATGAAAAAACCGAAAAACTTAATTTGTTTATTATAGATGTTTACAAATTTGTTCCAAATTTTTTAGTCGTTTACAACTTTTTTATTATATAAAATTTTTTTTCGATATTTCCGTCCGCCATATTGGATCCGCCATTTTGAATTTTCAAAATCTGATAACAGATTTGTAATCAGCGACCTCGAAAACCTCTATATACAAACTTTCTACGAAATATTATGTATTGAATTACATATTTACAGTTATTTTGTGTTAGGGGTGGTTTACCCCCTTAGGGATAATATTTATGAAAACACCGAAAGACGTCAACTAAATTTTGTTATTAAGGATGTTTAAACATTTTTTCCAATTTTTTTTAGTCGGTTTAAACATTTTTATTATAAAATTATGCCAAAAAATATATGTTTTCAACCCCTAAAAAATAGCGGATGCTACCCTTACTCTTCAAATCACCATGAAATACTTGCTCTTTTTGTAAGAAATAACCTCCAATTTGTTTCATTGAAAAATATTAATTTTAAGCCGAGATATTTAAAAAAAACGCTTTTTGGGGGTTAACTTTAGGGGAGGTTTTTACCCCTTAAAAGTGAAAATTAGCCGATAAAAAAAAATACGTGTCTCTTATTTTTTTATGTTCTACAACATATATGAAAATCATCAAAATCGGTGAGTTCGGGTTGGGTACCTTTCCTTGTTAGTCCTGCGAACAATGGAATGAGAAAAGGAAGAACTCCACCAATTTTTGATGGAAGCGGCAGAACACGTGGAATGATAACTTTTTTCTCTCCACCTACACTTTTAACAGCTTGACGTGCACCCTTCAAGGCTGATTGAATAACCTTGCGAGAATGTTTACTTGCTGTCATTGATTTTTTAGCTACAGTCAGCTTTTTAGCTACATTCCGGTTTTTCCTTTTAATTTCATAGCATCGCTAACAGCAAAAGCAAAAGCTTTTTCACCAAGACTAGCATCCTCGGCTCTGACACGTTGCATAGCTTTCTCAGCAAGCTTCTTGTCTGCAGCTTTACGATCTCCGTTTTTATCGGAGTAAACAATGTCATGTTTTTTACACGCCTGATCAAGCGGATTAATGCCAGGATCTCCTCTTTTCATTCGCTTTTACAATTTGGTTCCGGGACCGCAGTATTGATGTCCAGGAAGATGCATTTCAACAGGTAAGTTATTGATAACTTTATCAAGCAATCCATAGCCTTTCGGCTGTTTCTGAGATTTATGTATGATCATCTCTCTTCGAGCGTTGATTCACAACTGATGTTCATGGTATAAAAAGGGCGTTTATATTTCAAGAGCTCAATGTTATATCTGACTCTGTTGAGTTAACATGGATTTTACCGAGCAGAACGTCAAACTCCCCGTGACAAATTTCGATTTTGGAAAAGAGAAAAGCGTCATGGGGAATTACTACCAGATAGTATACGAGCAGTATTCTGTGGGCCATCGAACTGTGGAAAAACAAATAGTTTATTGGCTTTAATAACACATCCCAATGGTCTTAGGTTTGAAAATTTCTATGTATACTCTAAATCCTTGAATCAGCCAAAGTATCAATTTCTCAAAAATGTCCTGGATCCGATTGAAGGAGTATCATATCTTCCGTTCAGTGAGCATGAATCTGTAGTATCTCCGGATGAAGCCCTTCCGAATTCAATTATGATTTTTGATGATGTGGCATGTGAGAAGCAGGATAACGTCAGAGCATTCTTCTGTATGGGGAGACATAAAAGTGTAGATAGTTTCTATCTATGTCAATCTTATGCTCATATAGGAAAACATTTGATTAGGGATAATGTCAATTTGTTAGTAATTTATCGACAAGATGATGTAAATCTTAAACATATCTATGAAGATCATGTGAACACCGATTTAACTTTTAATGAATTTCGAAATCTTTGTTCTGAATGTTGGAAGAATGATAGATATGGATTCATTGTCATTGACAAAGATAGATCGATGAATGAGGGTAGATACAGAAAAGGATTTGACTGTTTTGCAATAAAAAAGGAATTATGAGTCTCAAACTTGCAGTTCAGTTGTAGACATCACCACGTCAGCATGTCAGACTTCAAGAAAGAGAAGAATGTTCTTAGTGAGCTCTTGCGAGCTCGTGACGCTATTAAAAAAAATACACTTTATTAAAACAGGAGAAAGATGATTTTGAAAAAGTCATCGGTGATACTCTAAAACCAGTCATCTCACCACTTGAGAAACTTGTTGAGATGAAAAGTGAAAGCACACTGCAGCAACCAATCATATTTTGGATAAAAACAGCGACAGTAAGAAAATGAAAAAACGAATGAAAATCGATCGATCAAGTTTTCTCAACGATCAAAATAAGAACAATAAATCAAGTTTATTGGATTATACTGTTTATGATTATGATGATGATGATGATGATGATGATGATGATGATTATACTGTTTATGATTATGATGATGATGATGATGATTATGATGATGATTATACTGTTTATGATGATGACGATGATGATGATGATGATGTTTATGACACAATAACCAATTCTACATTTAGATCCGCGAGTGGAAAAAATGAATCAGCTGAAGACTTCTTATCATTGCTAGATAAAAGCCGTAGAACGATTGATAATATATGCGGAGTGCGAAAGGTTGATGAAGTGTATATGATTGGTGATTCAGAAATTGAATTTGATGATAAATATGTCAAAGTCAGAAATGAAAGTTATCCTAAAACGAGTGGACTGATGGAATTGCTATTTAAAAAATATCCGGATGATCTTCATCTGAGCTCATCAGATCGTGCAAATTATCGCAAGATTCTGGAAGCAACAAATGCTCATCGGAAAAAATTCAGCAAAGATGAATCTATACGAATGTAGAGAAGTAATAAATATAAGAATATTTTAGCACCAATGTTCCGCAGCACTCCACGTAAAAAGCACAGTAGCAGCGGAGGAGGTTTCATACCTAAATATAAAATAGCTAAGAAAAATTCTTCCATTGATCTCGTCTACTGGGATGATCCAAACGAGCTTACTGAGAGACTTCGATTATTGATTGCCGAACGATCAGCTGGAAATAATAATCACGTCAATGAAATCCAGTCGATTATTGAGGAATTACGTGAAGCTGGGCATATATATTGATACGCAACTTTCTTCTTTGCATCAGTACTACCATGAGTCTCGATGTGTTTGCAAGAAAACTTGAGGGCTCGCAAGTGCGTTGTGGTCCTCCAGGCATTGGTTTCAATTTTACACCGGACGGTGATTTTGATTTAGAAAACAAGCGACTTTGCAACCTAGGACCGCCCAATCATCCAAACGATGCAATCACATTGAATTCGCTGAAAGTTATTCTACAAACTGAAATAAATTATATAGCTACTAAAATTGCTGGAATTGGTGAAGTTATAGAAGAATATAAGCAGCAAGTTGAAAAACATCAATTGGAAGTGAATGCAAAATTGCGTTATCTTTATAGTACAACTCTTCGCAATTACTCTGGTGTTGATTATATCATTAAAGAAGTGAATAAACAATTAAAAGTTCGTATAGACGAATTTCCAGATGGATTTTCATCTACTGTAAAGGAAGATGGAACGTCATAGAGTAGCTGAAGAGCTGCACAAGCCAGCACATCGGCGATACAAGAGAAGAAAATATGACATACGTGGAATAGACGAGACTTGGTAAGCGGATCTTGTAGAAATGATACCATATTCTAAAGAAAACAAAGGTTTTCATTACTTACTCACTGTCATAGATATATTTTCAAAGTATGCATGGGCCATGCCAGTCAAGTCAAAGAGTGGTAATGATGTTACTGCAGCTATGAAGTTAATACTAAAAGAAGGACGAGTACCGAAGAATCTACAAACTGACCAAGGAAAAGAATTTTACAATTCAATTTTTCAAAAACTTATGAAGAAGCACAATATACACTTATACTCTTCGCATAGTAATCTTCATGCAAGTATATGCGAACGATTCAATAGAACATTAAAAAATGCAATGTGGACAGAATTCAGCAAACAGGGAAGCTATAAATGGTTGGATATTCTACCTAACTTACTCAAAGCATACAATTTGAGAAAACATCGGACAACAGGAATCGAGCCTGAAAATGTTACACTGGCAAATGAGCGAGAAGTCAAGAGACGTTTTCCAAATGAAAAGTCGCCAGTGAAAAAACCGAAATTTAAAGTAGGAGATAAAGTACGAATAATTAGGATAAAAAATGTTTTTGAAAAAGGTTACACACCAAACTGGTCTACTGAAATTTTTACAATAACGCGAGTTGTCAAAACTAATCCGACAACATACCACCTCAAAAATTATAACAATAAAACCGTCTCAGGTGGCTTTTATGAAACAGAAATTCATAAAACTATGTATCCTAAAATTTATCTAGTAGAAAAAGTATTAAGAAAAAGTGGTAAACGTGTATATGTTAAATGGCTAGGATTTAGTGACGAGCATAATAGTTGGATAAATAAAAATGAGATTCTTTAATGTAACTATATTAACAATTTATGTTCTTTTTTTTATGGATAAAAGGATCAGATTGTAGTAAATAAAAAAAGCAGATGTATTATGTTTATCATATTAAATTTATTCATGTATTATTATTATGTGCAAGTTAATAAAAAATATATCTTTGTAAAATCAATTTGTGATTTATTCATTCTTATTGAGTACTAGAATCGAACTTAAAAGAAGATCCACCCAGATATTTTAAAGTAAACAAAGTTTATTTGCACTATTGCAGAGTGAATTGAAAAACGCTTCATCTTTCAGAATAGCCGATGAAATCTTCTCTGGCAAGAAAACTTGAAAGCTGTCATCAAGTTCAGCAACAATCTTCGTACCGAACCTTGTCTTGACCTCTTTCAGCGCTGTCACCATATACTGAAGATCTTTTTCCATGTCTGTTGCTCTTTTCTTTGGCAAGAACTCTCGCTCAGCAATCTTGTTGAGTGCAGATAGATCCATTCTGAAAAAAGCATAAATAAAAATTTATGTTAGAAAAAATTGTATTAAAGACAAGTAATGAGGGAGAACTATGAAATATAACTTACTTATTATGAAGTTAGGTGAGCCTTGGTCTCTTTGTAGAAGGTTCGTTGTTCGCTTCGATTTCTCGAATGTACTCCTCGTTGTTGTCCGTGCGTTCATATAGCCCATTTCCCACCACAATTCCTGCCCTTTCCATTGCCTCTAGTAAGATATCCCTTCTCTCTTCTGATTCTAATCTTATCGTATCTAATGATGGATCCCATTCGTGCATGAACTCCTCATGCACATCGTATTCAATCCTGATTTGTTCACCTTCATCCCCCCTCCCACTTTCTCCCTCTCTTTTTTCTTCTGCATCATTGCCAATGGTTACCTCATCCTCCCTCTCATTTTTTCCCTCTCTTTTTTCTTCTGCTTCATTGCCATTAGCTGCATTGTATCCCCTCTCCTCCGCTTCCCCCTCTACATGCATTGCAGCTTGCGCCATCTGTTCTTCCATAATTCTGTAATGACCCCAGGGCAAAGTATCTGTACTATGAGGTAATAAGTATCTTTTATCATCGTGAGGACTTAGAGCAATTTTTTCTTGTTTTTCAGTATGGACTATGTGTAATTTTGAACGAATATTGCACTGCTCACGTTTTATAATAACAAGATCTTGAAGACATTTTCGATAATCTTCGAATGTGATTGATTTCTTTACTACATTGGATTTTATCCCTTTGGCTTTTTTCACTGTCTCAGCTCCATCAATCAAAATACTATACATTTTGCTTCTTAAACCTACGAACTCTGTCATAATCTTGCCACAGCATTCGTCTTTCATCAATCCAGGAACTTTTTTATTAACACGTGGAATTTCAAACTGATTATTCTCATCATAATCAGAAGTATTTAACTTGTGTATATCTTCTTTCATTATTTGATACTTATCAATGTCCGCAACTTCGTATATTAAACTATCTGTATCTGTATAAAGAAGTTTTTCTCCTACTCGTTGTTTCATATATGAATAATGAAAATCATATACTAATGTTTTTGACAAATCGAGAATACAGAGACCAACATAAATTGGTTTCTTGATTGTTATACTTGTCTTTTTTAGCTGAATAGCAACTAAATTTTCATCAAAGATTGCACAACTATGAAAATTTGGTTGAGCTATACGTGCTTCTGCTCCATATCGACCTGTAAATTTATTCACTAAACGCACATCAACGCGAGATCGCTCTCTCTCTCGATACACTTTCCATAGACAGCATTAATTAATAATTTATAAAACAGTTTTTCAAATTCATTCTTGGACTGCTTTCTTTTCTCTGTATTTAGTTCGACATATGGTTTGAGCCAGGCCTTCTGCTCAAAACTCAAAATTCTATGCATCTTTTTCAGTCGAAGTCCATTATCTAACGCTTGTTTCAGTGCTCGATAATGAATTACATACCTTGTCTTATCATTCAAAGTAGTTAGAAGTTTCTTCTGTTTAGAGCCCGGTGGTGTACAATGCTCTGCGCAAAAAGGGAGATCTCGATGATCATCGTGTACTTCTTCAGGATACTCTAAGTCAACTTCAGCAAAATAGCCTATGTCAGAATCTGGTGGTGTATTGAAAAAACATGTATTTGTCTCATATTCTATCCATTTAAATTTTCCAACTGGCAAAGGTTGTACCATTGCCCATCCATAAAGATTATTTATATCAAAATATAAGAGAGTCTTTGTTTTCTGCTCCTTATCATATGAAGGTCCCATATATGGATTGTTTGCCTTGGCATACCGATTACAACATTGACTTATTCCACCTCGAATCCCTGCTTCAATAAACATCAGCATGTCAATATCTGTAAGAAGCTCCAATTCCACCTTTGTCATTTTAAGAGCTGCTGAAAATGTTAGTCCAGGAGTCGTGTAAAAATGTGCAGGGCATAAATCATATACTCTAAGAGATGTCTCCCGAAAACTTTCAAAAACATCAGCCAATAATAAAACATCCGTTTTCAAGTATAGATCAGAATATTCGCCTAAAGTTTTTATATTAAACATATTCCAGACTTGAATAGCATGATTGTAATCTTTCTCAGTAATATGTGAATCTGTTAATTTGTTGTAAAGTTCATTTTTTTCAGGCAGTTTTGATGTCATTAGTTTATCTAATTCATTAACAAAATCATATGGAAATATGCCTTTGCGTCTAAGAAGATTGATTTTTTCATCCGTGAAGCCATCAGATCGAAACTCATTTACTGCTATCGGCACGTTCTCTAGATATGATGCAAGTTTCTCCAATGATGATGGTAAAAAACGCCATGAATCTATAAATCTAAAACTGATGTCCAATTCATCAATGTACTTTGTAAATGAAATATATTTTCCTTATTATGAGGTATCAGAGAAACTCGTCCTTTCATCAATGTAGAAGTAGCGATTTCAGTCAAAATGAAGTGTGTGTCATAATTGAGGTTATGAAAAATAACTGGCACAAATCTCGAATTCTTATAATTCAAATTACATGAATTATGAGCTGCACCTGAAACTGAAGAAAAAAATTAGGCTAAAAAATTTAGTAAATTCAATTTTTCAAAGTAATTAAAGTGACAACATACCGTCCCGTAAGATGACAATGATCTCGTACTGCAAGTTCATCACCATGGATTGGTTTTCGACATATATGACATATCGTTGCCCTTCGAAAAGATAATTCTTCCAAGTCTGTAAGTTTTAATGGTTTAGGATTTTTGTAGAGTAGATCAATCTGCTCCCCGATTGATTTCAGCTCTTGAACAAACCATTCTGCAGGTGTCTTTTCATCTCTATTTTCTTGTCTGTATGATTTATAGCTAGATAATCCATCATCATAGCTACATTTTATATAGTAGCCTATGCTGTACGCTTCATGCAGTTGAAAAGCATTTTCATTTCCAGTATGCTTTAACATACATTCAAAATCTGCATAAATAACAAAAGTCACTTTTTCACTCTTACTATAATCTTCAAATTTAAGAATGTTATTCTTAGAGTCAGGCAGATTTATCCGGCAACTATTCAAATTTTTACAGTTATTTTCGTGAGATTCCAATCTTTCTTCATTGTAAAATACTTGTAAACACCTTTCACAATGGTGAGATTTTATATGAGATTTAGATAATTGAGAACACAAAAGCCGGGACATATTTTTAATCCAAAAATAGTGGTATTTAGGTAAGCTTCCATCATCATCACGATTATTTTCTTCATATTCGTTTATGTAAAAATCTTGAATCAAGAGCAAATTTACATGTTGATCCTTCTTCTCAGATGTAACATGACAAGGTGATACTTCGAATTTTGTACCATATTGCTTCAGCATGTATACATTTACTGAAATATCATTAAGTTTTTCAAATTTTACAATATTTTTTAGCTTTACTGGAAATTCTATATCACTAAAGTTTAACTTGTCTTCATGCACACGATATTGAGCAACTCGATGGGCGTTACTGACACTAGGATATATTGCTGAAAGTGTAGCATACTTGAAACATTGATTGTCATAATTTCGAACATTGACGCACGCTTTTTTGCGTTCTATATACTTTGGAAGAGGAATGTAAGAAGACCCTTTAATTGGAGAATATTTTTTCATGTTTATACACAAACTTATGATACTTTTAAGAGTCCAGCTTGAGTCCTTTTCTTGAAATTCTTCTAACTGTGCAAGAATAGACTCTTTGATATTGTCTTTAAACCATTCCTCTAAATTCGTTGACAAATATATCGTCGCACTTTCACTAGTAAAATATTTAATGTCCGTTGTTTCCTCTCCACTTTTCTGCATAGAAAATTCGGCGATGAAGTCAGAATTAACTTTCACTGCATTATACTCATCTAAGCAGCTCTTTACCTTATCATTAAAGAGCTTTTGTGCATCGTTTAAAAAACTTAGAATATCAACATGTTTTATATTCACTACCACACCACTTCTAATTCTATTCTGAAAAGCTGACTGCACATCTCGCCACTCTACTGTAGCTTCAGTTTCTTCCTCCGCTTGTAAACTACCTCCACACCGAAGGTGTTGTTCGAATTCAACTTGTATGCACGACAAATGTGTTAAACAAGTTTGACACTTTTGTTTTTCTACTCGCGTTAAATTCGCTTTATCAATTTTATCGTTCAATTCCTTTATCGTAGAATTACACACGTCCAGCCAATGATAAATATCTTCATCGCTCATATCATTTTTACTTTGTATGGTGTCACGAAGTAAGCCAACAAGACGTTCAAAAAAATCCATCGAATTCATCTTTACTTTTTACTGAAATATGACTAGAATATTATTCGTGAACTTGCACAAAACTATCACTTTACATCAAGGAAACGCAACTGACGAACTGTGATCGTTCAAGGAAGATGCTCCCGCTCTTAAATAGGGAGAGAAGGTATTCTCGCAAAGGATCAATGATAGAGTCGAAGAGCTAGTAGATAAGATTAAGAGAAAGATTTTCTCGGGAAAGACCAATGGTGTGGACGAAGAGCTCATAGATAAGATAAGAACGAAGATTTTCTTGAGAGGGGATGCATTTTCTTTCTTTTCATCCAATCCAAAATCGATTTTTAAAATCCTAGATAAGCCAGAGGCGGAGTTATGTATTATAAAAACAGAGAGTAAGAGTCTAGCTCAGATCATTTCTTACTGAATAGCAAGATGACTAGCGTGATTGATAGTAGTTCAAGTGAATATAATGTATTGTTTAGAAATACAATATTGCAATGTCAAGAAGAAGAAAAAGTTTATCTCTGTGACATTCAAGGTTTTCAAAGAATTGCCGTCGATACTTTTATTTTCAAGGAAATCAGTTTTCTCAATTTGAGTAAAACTGCTTTACCGACTGCGTATCTCTTTAAACCTCCATTACCATGGGATGAACTAACAGAGGAAGAAAAATGTATGACTCACTGGATTGAAAAGAGCCATCACGGCATAGAATGGGATTCTGGAGATATTCCATATCACCGTCTTCATAAAATTTTAGAAATATGTACGCAAGGAGTCACAAAATTATTCGTCAAAGGAAAGCAGAAAGCAGAATGGATAAAAAATTTATTGCCCGATTTGTAAGTTGCAAATATAATAAATTTATTTAAACTTTCACATTAAAAAAAATCCCTCACATATTCTTCTATTTATTTTGTCAGATCAATCACAAACGTCGATAATTTTGGCTGTCCATCGTTTGAAAAAATAATTATGATAAGCAGTTCGTCTGCTTTAATCACGATCTCTGCATTAGAAGAGTGCCTATGCGTGCTGTTCGAAACGTTATTGCAATACGAACCTGGCTACTCGATTATTTAGATGATCGATTTAGTTTAGATACGGTGGATAATCAAAATTCAAAATGTATTTGCTTATACTGGAAATCAGCTTAACTAAATAAAAAATGATTTTAATAAATGAATGTTTTATGTTTTATTCCCTTATCAACCTTATATATATTCGGCAACGTACGTTGTTGCCACCTACTCGCACGCCGCTGTCAAGACGTGACAATGTGTCAGATGGCATAGGTAAATCCGTGCCCGCGTGAGTCGGCTGAGCCATGCCTTCTGCATGTCCGACGTTTCTAATTATAATAAACAGGACCCTTCTGGCCCTGGTTGTAACGCGCGATCAACGACAGTAAACATGCGTTATAATATAAATTTCTAAAAGGAATAATGTTTAGTCAAGCAGGAAACACAAAATATTAGTGGAAAATTATGTTTATTTATTTTTATTTTTTTACATTTATCATATCAAAAATTTATTACAAAAAATTTATTGAAAAATATCATTCAGATTTTTCGCATATTTGCTTTCTTATCGAACACGATAAGCGGATCGTTGAGCATTTCGTCTTGCAATATACGCGGTCGTGCTCGTTGCTGTAGTGCCATTTGCTGTTCTTGTTGATGCTGAAGTGGCATCGGTTGATCTGCTTGATGCTGAAGTGGCATCAGCTGATCTGCATGATAGAGAGGCTGTGTTGATGGCTGCTGTCGCGGAGATGGTGGTGGTAAATCAGTCTTTTTTAAAGACAAGGAAAGTTTTCTCCGTTCCTTCTTTGCTGCTGCAATAACAAACAAAAAAAAAAAAAAATTAATGTATATATTATCATAAAAAATGAAATGAAATGAATGAAAAAAAAATTATCTTACCTGATTTTTCGCTCTCTTGAGATGATGTGAATGTCATCCTTTTACCACCTATACCATTGATTGCTTCATCTGCAATTAAAGAAACAATATGTATTATTATTTTTTGAAAAAATTAAAATATTTTTTTTATAACTAACCATCAGATTTCCTCTTTCTTGAACTTTTGTCAGAGCCACATCCCGACCTGGATCCCGAGCTAGTGCTCGAGCGAGAACTCGAGCTTGAGCCTGAACTCGAGCTTGAGCCTGAACTCGAGCTTGAGCCTGAACTCGAGCTTGAGCCTGTACTCGAGCTTGAGCTTGAACGCGAGCTTGATCTCGCCCTTGAAGATTGTGATAGCCTAATCCCCTTCGATGCTATTACGGATCGTAGAGGAGGCTGTAAATGCTCAACAGCGCAAACAGATGTATTCAACGCTTGGCAATCAGCCCTCGTGCTTGCCGTACTTGTGTGGTGATCGCTCGGTACAGAAGTGCGGTCGTTTCTCGAAGATGAGCGATGGCGCTCGTTTCTCGAAGATGACCGATGGCGATCGCTTTTTTTTGATGACGAGTGATGGCGATCGCTTTTTGATGACGAGTGATTGCGATCGCTTTTCGAAGACGAGCGATTGCGACCGCTTGATGAGGACGAACGTTCGGTTTTCGCAGCCTTCCTAGCTGGTGCTGTGGCTGCGACTTTGGCTGCGGATGCGGCTTCTACTGCTTTGGCTTCTGATGCTTTGGCTTCTGCTGTGGCTTTGGCTGCGACTGCTGCTTTGGCTTCTGCTGCGGCATTGGCTGTGGTTGCGGCTTCTGCTGCTTTGGCTTCTGCTGCGGCATTGGCTGTGGTTGCGGCTTCTGCTGCTTTGGCTTCTGCTGCGGCTTTGGCTGCGACTGCTGCTTTCGCTTCTGCTGAGGTTCTGGCTGCGGTTGCGGCTTTGGCTTCTGCTGTGGTTCTGGCTTTGGCTTTGGCTTTGGATTTGGCTATGGCTGCGGCTTTGGCTTTGGCTTTGGCTGCGGTTGTGGCGTTTGCTGCGGCTTTGGCAGCGGATGCGACTTCTGCTGCGACTGCTGCTTGTTGCTGCGAGTTTTGCTGCTGTGGAAGCTGCTGCGGATGGTGCATCTCTGATAAGGATGATATACTTTTAAACATCTGCTGCATCACACCAATCGACGGAAGTTGCTGCTGTTGTTGCGACTCTGGTGAGGTAAGCGCACCCTCATTCAGCAGTTTCATCGCAACAGTTATTTCCGCTGGTAGAGCTGAAGAATATAACAAAAATAATTAAATTTAAAAAAATGTTAAAAATAAAATCTAAACTAATGTAAAAAAAATAACACTTTCTCAAAATGGAATCATCATTAATTCCATTCGATGTCCAGGACATCAACTGCCACGCCACATTAAAGAGATGGACAATTGTTCTATAGCCGTTGACCTTCTCAAAAGCTGCCTTCATGCTGTCGTTGATTCCTTCCATCTTCTCACACTTTGAATTGAAGAATGAACTTGAAAACGAAGAGTGAACTGACTGATGAAGCATGCACCAGGTCCTTAAATAAGGTGGACAGCGAAGCTTCCCTTTCCACTTCAATTACCAAAAGTCCTTCGATTTGCGAAAAATTTCCACTTTCTTCTCATAGAACCTCCCTTAGACACTTCCCACCGGAATTTTCAAAATCTCCTCCCTCTCAGCAAAATTTGACCATCCCTCAATCACTCGAGTACACACCTACGCTTTCTTGGAGAGAGAGAGAGAGAGAGAGAGAGAGAGAGAGAGAGAGAGAGAGAGAGAAAGAGAGAGAGAGAGAGAGAGATCGAGGAAATGTGTATACCTGCGCGTTTGCCGCACAGATACCCCTGTGAGATCTATTGAGCGTAAGATTATCTCTTTAAGAATCAACAGTAATTTCAAGTGTGTGTGAAAATTATCTCTGCTCGTGACAATCTAACGTGGAAACAGCTTTGAGGGTTCATCACTTCAAGAGAGCGAGCAGATGTGCTTATTATTCTTGTTATTATCTTTCAGTTTAAACTGTGAGAAAGCGGGATTTATTTTTCTCCGATAAATTTATTAGCTTTGACTGCTATCTTATAAGGATGCATTTATACACTTTCCACCACCTTCGCTTTTCACACGTTTCTCGAAAATCAGAGAAGGAAGAGCATTTCCAAGCAAATGTATGCGCTTCCCTCTCTTTTGGGAGGGCTGCAATCTTTCCCTGAGAGGAGAGAGGGTGTTCTAGTATCTTGGAGAGAGAGAGGGGATCCCTCCTCTTTCAACGGAAATTCTCAAAACTAGCTACACTTTACGCGCCGAGACTGCTATCTAAATATATATTAAAAAATAAAAAAAACAAACGATTGCACATAGAAGGAAAGCGAGCAGAGCCAACATGAGCAGTTCCGAAAACGGAAATTCTCAAAACTGGCTACCCCTTACGAGCCGAGACTTCAATAGAAATATTTAGTAAAAAAAAAACGATTGCACATAGAAGGAAAGCGAGCAAAGCCAACATGAGCAGCTCCGAAAACGGAAATTCTCAAAAATGGCTACCCTTTACGCGCCGAGAATTCAATATATCTATATATTTTAAAAAACGAATTGCACAAGGAAAGCTGGCGAACAAAACCGAGATGTGCAGCTCCGAAAACAAAAATTCTCAAAACTGGCTACCCCTTACGCACCGAGATTTTCATATAAATGTATATTTTAAAAAACGAATTGCACATAGAAGGGAAGCGAGCAAAGCCAACATGAGCAGCTCCGAAAACGGAAATTCTCTTTTAAAAATATATCTTTTAAAAATCGAATTGCACAAGGAAGGATAGCCAGTAAAACCGAGATGTGCAGCTCCGAAAACGAAAATTCGCAAAACTGGCTACCCCTTACGCGCCGAGAATTCAATATATCTGTATATTTTAAAAAACGAATTGCACAAGGAAAGCTGGCGAACAAAACCGAGATGTGCAGCTCCGAAAACAAAAATTCTCAAAACTGGCTACCCCTTACGCACCGAGATTTTCATATAAATATATATTTTAAAAAACGATTGCACGTAGAAGGAAAGCGAGTAAAGCCAACATGTGCAGCTCCGAAAACGGAAATTCTCAAAACTGGCTACCCTTTACGCGCCGGGAATTCAATAAAAATATATATTTTACAAAACGAATTACACAAGGATGGATAGCGAGCAAAACCGAGATGTGCAGCTCCGAAAACGAAAATTCTCAAAACTGGCTACCGCTTACGCACTGAGATTTTTATATAATTATATATTTTAAAAAACGAATTGCACATAGAAGGAAAGCGGGCAGAGCCAACATGAGCAGCTCCGAAAACGGAAATTCTCAAAACTGGCTACCCCTTACGCGCCGAGACTTCAATAGAAATATTTAGTAAAAAAAAAACGATTGCACATAGAAGGAAAGCGAGCAAAGCCAACATGAGCAGCTCCGAAAACGGAAATTCTCAAAAATGGCTACCCCTTACGCACCGAGATTTTCATATAAATGTATATTTTAAAAAACGAATTACACATAGAAGGGAAGCGAGCAAAGCCAACATGAGCAGCTCCGAAAACGGAAATTCTCTTTTAAAAATATATCTTTTAAAAATCGAATTGCACAAGGAAGGATAGCCAGTAAAACCGAGATGTGCAGCTCCGAAAACGAAAATTCTCAAAACTGGCTACCCCTTACGCACCGAGATTTTTATATAATTATATATTTTAAAAAACGATTGCACATAGAAGGAAAGCGAATAAAGCCAACATGTGCAGCTCCGAAAACGGAAATTCTCAAAACTGGCTACCCTTTACGCGCCGGGAATTCAATAAAAATATATATTTTACAAAACGAATTACACAAGGATGGATAGCGAGCAAAACCGAGATGTGCAGCTCCGAAAACGAAAATTCTCAAAACTGGCTACCTCTTACGCACTGAGATTTTTATATAATTATATATTTTAAAAAAGGAATTGCACATAGAAGGAAAGCGAGCAGAGCCAACATGAGCAGCTCCGAAAACGGAAATTCTCAAAACTGGCTACCCCTTACGCGCCGAGACTTCTATAGAAATATTTAGTAAAAAAAAGAACGATTGCACATAGAAGGAAAGCGAGTAAAGCCAACATGTGCAGTTTCGAAAACGGAAATTCTCTTTTAAAAATATATCTTTTAAAAATCTGATTGCACAAGGAAGGATATCCAGCAAAACCGAGATGTGCAGCTCCGAAAACGAAAATTCTGAAAACCAGCTACCCTTTACGAACCGAGATTTTTATATAATTGTATATTTTAAAAAACGATTGCACGTAGAAGGAAAGCGAGTAAAGCCAACATTTGCAGCTCCGAAAACGGAAATTATCAAAACTAGCTACCCTTTACGCGCCGAGACTACTATCTAAATATAAAATATAAAAAAAAACGATTGCACATAGAAGGAAAGCGAGCAAAGCCAACATGAGCAGTTCCGAAAACGGAAATTCTCAAAAATGGCTACCCTTTACGCGCCGAGAATTCAATATATCTATATATTTTAAAAAACGAATTGCACAAGGAAAGCTGGCGAACAAAACCGAGATGTGCAGCTCCGAAAACAAAAATTCTCAAAACTGGCTACCCCTTACGCACCGAGATTTTCATATAAATGTATATTTTAAAAAACGAATTGCACATAGAAGGGAAGCGAGCAAAGCCAACATGAGCAGCTCCGAAAACGGAAATTCTATTTTAAAAATATATCTTTTAAAAATCGAATTGCACAAGGAAGGATAGCCAGTAAAACCGAGATGTGCAGCTCCGAAAACGAAAATTCTCAAAACTGGCTACCCCTTACGCACCGAGATTTTTATATAATTATATATTTTAAAAAACGATTGCACATAGAAGGAAAGCGAATAAAGCCAACATGTGCAGCTCCGAAAACGGAAATTCTCAAAACTGGCTACCCTTTACGCGCCGGGAATTCAATAAAAATATATATTTTACAAAACGAATTACACAAGGATGGATAGCGAGCAAAACCGAGATGTGCAGCTCCGAAAACGGAAATTCTCAAAACTGGCTACCGCTTACGCACTGAGATTTTTATATAATTATATATTTTAAAAAACGAATTGCACATAGAAGGAAAGCGAGCAGAGCCAACATGAGCAGCTCCGAAAACGGAAATTCTCAAAACTGGCTACCCCTTACGCGCCGAGACTTCTATAGAAATATTTAGTAAAAAAAAGAACGATTGCACATAGAAGGAAAGCGAGTAAAGCCAACATGTGCAGTTTCGAAAACGGAAATTCTCTTTTAAAAATATATCTTTTAAAAATCCGATTGCACAAGGAAGGATATCCACCAAAACCGAGATGTGCAGCTCCGAAAACGAAAATTCTGAAAACCAGCTACCCTTTACGAACCGAGATTTTTATATAATTGTATATTTTAAAAAACGATTGCACGTAGAAGGAAAGCGAGTAAAGCCAACATTTGCAGCTCCGAAAACGGAAATTATCAAAACTAGCTACCCTTTACGCGCCGAGACTACTATCTAAATATAAAATATAAAAAAAATACGATTGCACATAGAAGGAAAGCGAGCAAAGCCAACATGAGCAGTTCCGAAAACGGAAATTCCCAAAACTGGCTACCCCTTACGAGCCGAGACTTCAATAGAAATATTTAGTAAAAAAAAACGATTGCACTTAGAAGGAAAGCGAGCAAAGCCAACATGAGCAGCTCCGAAAACGGAAATTCTCAAAAATGGCTACCCTTTACGCGCCGAGAATTCAATATATCTATATATTTTAAAAAACGAATTGCACAAGGAAAGCTGGCGAACAAAACCGAGATGTGCATCTCCGAAAACAAAAATTCTCAAAACTGGCTACCCCTTACGCACTGAGATTTTCATATAAATATATATTTTAAAAAACGAATTGCACTTAGATGGAAAGCGAGCAATGCCAACATGAGCAGCTCCGAAAACGTAAATTCTCAAAACTGGCTACCCGTTACGCACCGAGATTTTTATATAATTATATATTTCAAAAAACGATTGCACATAGAAGGAAAGCGAGCAGAGCCAACACGAGCAGCTCCGAAAACGGAAATTCTCTTTTAAAAATATATCTTTTAAAAATCGAATTGCACAAGGAAGGATAGCCAGTAAAACCGAGATGTGCAGCTCCGAAAACGAAAATTCTCAAAACTGGCTACCCCTTACGCACCGAGATTTTTATATAATTATATATTTTAAAAAACGATTGCACATAGAAGGAAAGCGAATAAAGCCAACATGTGCAGCTCCGAAAACGGAAATTCTCAAAACTGGCTACCCTTTACGCGCCGGGAATTCAATAAAAATATATATTTTACAAAACGAATTACACAAGGATGGATAGCGAGCAAAACCGAGATGTGCAGCTCCGAAAACGAAAATTCTCAAAACTGGCTACCTCTTACGCACTGAGATTTTTATATAATTATATATTTTAAAAAAGGAATTGCACATAGAAGGAAAGCGAGCAGAGCCAACATGAGCAGCTCCGAAAACGGAAATTCTCAAAACTGGCTACCCCTTACGCGCCGAGACTTCTATAGAAATATTTAGTAAAAAAAAGAACGATTGCACATAGAAGGAAAGCGAGTAAAGCCAACATGTGCAGTTTCGAAAACGGAAATTCTCTTTTAAAAATATATCTTTTAAAAATCTGATTGCACAAGGAAGGATATCCAGCAAAACCGAGATGTGCAGCTCCGAAAACGAAAATTCTGAAAACCAGCTACCCTTTACGAACCGAGATTTTTATATAATTGTATATTTTAAAAAACGATTGCACGTAGAAGGAAAGCGAGTAAAGCCAACATTTGCAGCTCCGAAAACGGAAATTATCAAAACTAGCTACCCTTTACGCGCCGAGACTACTATCTAAATATAAAATATAAAAAAAAACGATTGCACATAGAAGGAAAGCGAGCAAAGCCAACATGAGCAGTTCCGAAAACGGAAATTCCCAAAACTGGCTACCCCTTACGAGCTGAGACTTCAATAGAAATATTTAGTAAAAAAAAACGATTGCACTTAGAAGGAAAGCGAGCAAAGCCAACATGAGCAGCTCCGAAAACGGAAATTCTCAAAAATGGCTACCCTTTACGCGCCGAGAATTCAATATATCTATATATTTTAAAAAACGAATTGCACAAGGAAAGCAGGCGAACAAAACCGAGATGTGCAGCTCCGAAAACAAAAATTCTCAAAACTGGCTACCCCTTACGCACCGAGATTTTCATATAAATGTATATTTTAAAAAACGAATTGCACATAGAAGGGAAGCGAGCAAAGCCAACATGATCAGCTCCGAAAACGGAAATTCTCTTTTAAAAATATATCTTTTAAAAATCGAATTGCACAAGGAAGGATAGCCAGTAAAACCGAGATGTGCAGCTCCGAAAACGAAAATTCTCAAAACTGGCTACCCCTTACGCACCGAGATTTTTATATAATTATATATTTTAAAAAACGATTGCACATAGAAGGAAAGCGAATAAAGCCAACATGTGCAGCTCCGAAAACGGAAATTCTCAAAACTGGCTACCCTTTACGCGCCGGGAATTCAATAAAAATATATATTTTACAAAACGAATTACACAAGGATGGATAGCGAGCAAAACCGAGATGTGCAGCTCCGAAAACGAAAATTCTCAAAACTGGCTACCTCTTACGCACTGAGATTTTTATATAATTATATATTTTAAAAAAGGAATTGCACATAGAAGGAAAGCGAGCAGAGCCAACATGAGCAGCTCCGAAAACGGAAATTCTCAAAACTGGCTACCCCTTACGCGCCGAGACTTCTATAGAAATATTTAGTAAAAAAAAGAACGATTGCACATAGAAGGAAAGCGAGTAAAGCCAACATGTGCAGTTTCGAAAACGGAAATTCTCTTTTAAAAATATATCTTTTAAAAATCTGATTGCACAAGGAAGGATATCCAGCAAAACCGAGATGTGCAGCTCCGAAAACGAAAATTCTGAAAACCAGCTACCCTTTACGAACCGAGATTTTTATATAATTGTATATTTTAAAAAATGATTGCACGTAGAAGGAAAGCGAGTAAAGCCAACATTTGCAGCTCCGAAAACGGAAATTATCAAAACTAGCTACCCTTTACGCGCCGAGACTACTAGCTAAATATAAAATATAAAAAAAAACGATTGCACATAGAAGGAAAGCGAGCAAAGCCAACATGAGCAGTTCCGAAAACGGAAATTCCCAAAACTGGCTACCCCTTACGAGCTGAGACTTCAATAGAAATATTTAGTAAAAAAAAACGATTGCACTTAGAAGGAAAGCGAGCAAAGCCAACATGAGCAGCTCCGAAAACGGAAATTCTCAAAAATGGCTACCCTTTACGCGCCGAGAATTCAATATATCTATATATTTTAAAAAACGAATTGCACAAGGAAAGCAGGCGAACAAAACCGAGATGTGCAGCTCCGAAAACAAAAATTCTCAAAACTGGCTACCCCTTACGCACCGAGATTTTCATATAAATGTATATTTTAAAAAACGAATTGCACATAGAAGGGAAGCGAGCAAAGCCAACATGATCAGCTCCGAAAACGGAAATTCTCTTTTAAAAATATATCTTTTAAAAATCGAATTGCACAAGGAAGGATAGCCAGTAAAACCGAGATGTGCAGCTCCGAAAACGAAAATTCTCAAAACTGGCTACCCCTTACGCACCGAGATTTTTATATAATTATATATTTTAAAAAAGGAATTGCACATAGAAGGAAAGCGAGCAGAGCCAACATGAGCAGCTCCGAAAACGGAAATTCTCAAAACTGGCTACCCCTTACGCGCCGAGACTTCTATAGAAATATTTAGTAAAAAAAAGAACGATTGCACATAGAAGGAAAGCGAGCAAAGCCAACATGAGCAGCTCCGAAAACGGAAATTCTCAAAAATGGCTACCCTTTACGCGCCGAGAATTCAATATATCTATATATTTTAAAAAACGAATTGCACAAGGAAAGCTGGCGAACAAAACCGAGATGTGCAGCTCCGAAAACAAAAATTCTCAAAACTGGCTACCCCTTACGCACCGAGATTTTCATATAAATGTATATTTTAAAAAACGAATTGCACATAGAAGGGAAGCGAGCAAAGCCAACATGAGCAGCTCCGAAAACGGAAATTCTCTTTTAAAAATATATCTTTTAAAAATCGAATTGCACAAGGAAGGATAGCCAGTAAAACCGAGATGTGCCGCTCCGAAAACGAAAATTCTCAAAACTGGCTACCCCTTACGCACCGAGATTTTTATATAATTATATATTTTAAAAAACGATTGCACATAGAAGGAAAGCCAGCAAAACCGAGATGTGCAGCTCCGAAAACGGAAATTCTCAAAACTGGCTACCCTTTACGCGCCGAGAATTCAATATAAATATATATTTTAAAAAACGAATTACACAAGGATGGATAGCGAGCAAAGCCAACATGAGCAGCTCCGAAAACGGAAATTCTCAAAACTGGCTACCGCTTACGCACCGATATTTTTATATAATTATATATTTTTAAAAAAGAATTGCACTTAGAAGGAAAGCGAGCAAAGCCAACATGTGCAGCTCCGAAAACGGAAATTCTCAAAACTGGCTACCCTTTACGCGCCGGGAATTCAATAAAAATATATATTTTACAAAACGAATTACACAAGGATGGATAGCGAGCAAAACCGTGATGTGCAGCTCCGAAAACGAAAATTCTCAAAACTGGCTACCGCTTACGCACTGAGATTTTTATATAATTATATATTTTAAAAAACGAATTGCACATAGAAGGAAAGCGAGCAGAGCCAACATGAGCAGCTCCGAAAACGGAAATTCTCAAAACTGGCTACCCCTTACGCGCCGAGACTTCTATAGAAATATTTAGTAAAAAAAAGAACGATTGCACATAGAAGGAAAGCGAGTAAAGCCAACATGTGCAGTTTCGAAAACGGAAATTCTCTTTTAAAAATATATCTTTTAAAAATCCGATTGCACAAGGAAGGAT
This sequence comes from Nasonia vitripennis, assembly GCF_009193385.2. Classification (NCBI taxonomy): domain Eukaryota; kingdom Metazoa; phylum Arthropoda; class Insecta; order Hymenoptera; family Pteromalidae; genus Nasonia; species Nasonia vitripennis. The sequence goes on from NW_022279657.1 coordinate 852,609, forward strand.
ATCCACCAAAACCGAGATGTGCAGCTCCGAAAACGAAAATTCTGAAAACCAGCTACCCTTTACGAACCGAGATTTTTATATAATTGTATATTTTAAAAAACGATTGCACGTAGAAGGAAAGCGAGTAAAGCCAACATTTGCAGCTCCGAAAACGGAAATTATCAAAACTAGCTACCCTTTACGCGCCGAGACTACTATCTAAATATAAAATATAAAAAAAAAACGATTGCACATAGAAGGAAAGCGAGCAAAGCCAACATGAGCAGTTCCGAAAACGGAAATTCCCAAAACTGGCTACCCCTTACGAGCCGAGACTTCAATAGAAATATTTAGTAAAAAAAAACGATTGCACTTAGAAGGAAAGCGAGCAAAGCCAACATGAGCAGCTCCGAAAACGGAAATTCTCAAAAATGGCTACCCTTTACGCGCCGAGAATTCAATATATCTATATATTTTAAAAAACGAATTGCACAAGGAAAGCTGGCGAACAAAACCGAGATGTGCATCTCCGAAAACAAAAATTCTCAAAACTGGCTACCCCTTACGCACTGAGATTTTCATATAAATATATATTTTAAAAAACGAATTGCACTTAGATGGAAAGCGAGCAATGCCAACATGAGCAGCTCCGAAAACGTAAATTCTCAAAACTGGCTACCCGTTACGCACCGAGATTTTTATATAATTATATATTTCAAAAAACGATTGCACATAGAAGGAAAGCGAGCAGAGCCAACACGAGCAGCTCCGAAAACGGAAATTCTCTTTTAAAAATATATCTTTTAAAAATCGAATTGCACAAGGAAGGATAGCCAGTAAAACCGAGATGTGCAGCTCCGAAAACGAAAATTCTCAAAACTGGCTACCCCTTACGCACCGAGATTTTTATATAATTATATATTTTAAAAAACGATTGCACATAGAAGGAAAGCGAATAAAGCCAACATGTGCAGCTCCGAAAACGGAAATTCTCAAAACTGGCTACCCTTTACGCGCCGGGAATTCAATAAAAATATATATTTTACAAAACGAATTACACAAGGATGGATAGCGAGCAAAACCGAGATGTGCAGCTCCGAAAACGAAAATTCTCAAAACTGGCTACCTCTTACGCACTGAGATTTTTATATAATTATATATTTTAAAAAAGGAATTGCACATAGAAGGAAAGCGAGCAGAGCCAACATGAGCAGCTCCGAAAACGGAAATTCTCAAAACTGGCTACCCCTTACGCGCCGAGACTTCTATAGAAATATTTAGTAAAAAAAAGAACGATTGCACATAGAAGGAAAGCGAGTAAAGCCAACATGTGCAGTTTCGAAAACGGAAATTCTCTTTTAAAAATATATCTTTTAAAAATCTGATTGCACAAGGAAGGATATCCAGCAAAACCGAGATGTGCAGCTCCGAAAACGAAAATTCTGTAAACCAGCTACCCTTTACGAACCGAGATTTTTATATAATTATATATTTTAAAAAAGGAATTGCACATAGAAGGAAAGCGAGCAGAGCCAACATGAGCAGCTCCGAAAACGGAAATTATCAAAACTAGCTACCCTTTACGCGCCGAGACTACTATCTAAATATAAAATATAAAAAAAAACGATTGCACATAGAAGGAAAGCGAGCAAAGCCAACATGAGCAGTTCCGAAAACGGAAATTCCCAAATCTGGCTACCCCTTACGAGCTGAGACTTCAATAGAAATATTTAGTAAAAAAAAACGATTGCACTTAGAAGGAAAGCGAGCAAAGCCAACATGAGCAGCTCCGAAAACGGAAATTCTCAAAAATGGCTACCCTTTACGCGCCGAGAATTCAATATATCTATATATTTTAAAAAACGAATTGCACAAGGAAAGCAGGCGAACAAAACCGAGATGTGCAGCTCCGAAAACAAAAATTCTCAAAACTGGCTACCCCTTACGCACCGAGATTTTCATATAAATGTATATTTTAAAAAACGAATTGCACATAGAAGGGAAGCAAGCAAAGCCAACATGATCAGCTCCGAAAACGGAAATTCTCTTTTAAAAATATATCTTTTAAAAATCGAATTGCACAAGGAAGGATAGCCAGTAAAACCGAGATGTGCAGCTCCGAAAACGAAAATTCTCAAAACTGGCTACCCCTTACGCACCGAGATTTTTATATAATTATATATTTTAAAAAACGATTGCACATAGAAGGAAAGCGAATAAAGCCAACATGTGCAGCTCCGAAAACGGAAATTCTCAAAACTGGCTACCCTTTACGCGCCGGGAATTCAATAAAAATATATATTTTACAAAACGAATTACACAAGGATGGATAGCGAGCAAAACCGAGATGTGCAGCTCCGAAAACGAAAATTCTCAAAACTGGCTACCTCTTACGCACTGAGATTTTTATATAATTATATATTTTAAAAAAGGAATTGCACATAGAAGGAAAGCGAGCAGAGCCAACATGAGCAGCTCCGAAAACGGAAATTCTCAAAACTGGCTACCCCTTACGCGCCGAGACTTCTATAGAAATATTTAGTAAAAAAAAGAACGATTGCACATAGAAGGAAAGCGAGTAAAGCCAACATGAGCAGCTCCGAAAACGGAAATTCTCAAAAATGGCTACCCTTTACGCGCCGAGAATTCAATATATCTATATATTTTAAAAAACGAATTGCACAAGGAAAGCTGGCGAACAAAACCGAGATGTGCAGCTCCGAAAACAAAAATTCTCAAAACTGGCTACCCCTTACGCACCGAGATTTTCATATAAATGTATATTTTAAAAAACGAATTGCACATAGAAGGGAAGCGAGCAAAGCCAACATGAGCAGCTCCGAAAACGGAAATTCTCTTTTAAAAATATATCTTTTAAAAATCGAATTGCACAAGGAAGGATAGCCAGTAAAACCGAGATGTGCAGCTCCGAAAACGAAAATTCTCAAAACTGGCTACCCCTTACGCACCGAGATTTTTATATAATTATATATTTTAAAAAACGATTGCACATAGAAGGAAAGCCAGCAAAACCGAGATGTGCAGCTCCGAAAACGGAAATTCTCAAAACTGGCTACCCTTTACGCGCCGAGAATTCAATATAAATATATATTTTAAAAAACGAATTACACAAGGATGGATAGCGAGCAAAGCCAACATGAGCAGCTCCGAAAACGGAAATTCTCAAAACTGGCTACCGCTTACGCACCGATATTTTTATATAATTATATATTTTTAAAAAAGAATTGCACTTAGAAGGAAAGCGAGCAAAGCCAACATGAGCAGCTCCGAAAACGGAAATTCTCAAAACTGGCTACACCTTACGCACCGAGATTTTTATACAAATATATCTTTTAAAAATCGAATTGCACAAGGAAGGATAGCCAGCAAAACCGGGATTTACAGCTCCGAAAACGGAAATTCTCAAAACTAACTACCCTATACGCGCCGAGAATTCAATATATCTATATATTTTAAAAAACGAATTGCACAAGGAAAGCTGGCGAACAAAACCGAGATGTGCAGCTCCGAAAACAAAAATTCTCAAAACTGGCTACCCCTTACGCACCGAGATTTTCATATAAATATATATTTTAAAAAACGAATTGCACTTAGATGGAAAGCGAGCAAAGCCAACATGAGCAGCTCCGAAAACGTAAATTCTCAAAACTGGCTACCCGTTACGCACCGAGATTTTTATATAATTATATATTTCAAAAAACGATTGCACATAGAAGGAAAGCGAGCAGAGCCAACACGAGCAGCTCCGAAAACGGAAATTCTCTTTTAAAAATATATCTTTTAAAAATCGAATTGCACAAGGAAGGATAGCCAGTAAAACCGAGATGTGCAGCTCCGAAAACGAAAATTCTCAAAACTGGCTACCCCTTACGCGCCGAGATTTTTATATAATTGTATATTTTAAAAAACGATTGCACGTAGAAGGAAAGCGAGTAAAGCCAACATTTGCAGCTCCGAAAACGGAAATTCTCAAAACTGGCTACCCCTTACGCGCCGAGACTTCTATCTAAATATAAAATATAAAAAAAACACGATTGCACATAGAAGGAAAGCGAGCAAAGCCAACATGAGCAGTTCCGAAAACGGAAATTCCCAAAACTGGCTACCCCTTACGAGCCGAGACTTCAATAGAAATATTTAGTAAAAAAAAACGATTGCACTTAGAAGGAAAGCGAGCAAAGCCAACATGAGCAGCTCCGAAAACGGAAATTCTCAAAAATGGCTACCCTTTACGCGCCGAGAATTCAATATATCTATATATTTTAAAAAACGAATTGCACAAGGAAAGCTGGCGAACAAACCGAGATGTGCATCTCCGAAAACAAAAATTCTCAAAACTGGCTACCCCTTACGCACCGAGATTTTCATATAAATATATATTTTAAAAAACGAATTGCACTTAGATGGAAAGCGAGCAATGCCAACATGAGCAGCTCCGAAAACGTAAATTCTCAAAACTGGCTACCCGTTACGCACCGAGATTTTTATATAATTATATATTTCAAAAAACGATTGCACATAGAAGGAAAGCGAGCAGAGCCAACACGAGCAGCTCCGAAAACGGAAATTCTCTTTTAAAAATATATCTTTTAAAAATCGAATTGCACAAGGAAGGATAGCCAGTAAAACCGAGATGTGCAGCTCCGAAAACGAAAATTCTCAAAACTGGCTACCCCTTACGCGCCGAGATTTTTATATAATTGTATATTTTAAAAAACGATTGCACGTAGAAGGAAAGCGAGTAAAGCCAACATTTGCAGCTCCGAAAACGGAAATTCTCAAAACTGGCTACCCTTTACGCGCCGAGAATTCAATAAAAATATATATTTTACAAAACGAATTACACAAGGATGGATAGCGAGCAAAGCCAACATGAGCAGCTCCGAAAACGGAAATTCTCAAAACTGGCTACCCTTTACGCACCGAGATTTTTATATAATTGTATATTTTAAAAAACGATTGCACGTAGAAGGAAAGCGAGTAAAGCCAACATTTGCAGCTCCGAAAACGGAAATTCTCAAAAATGGCTACCCTTTACTTGCCGAGAATTCAATATATCTATATATTTTAAAAAACGAATTGCGCAAGGAAAGCTGGCAAGCAAAACCGAGATGTGCAGCTCCAAAACAAAAATTCTCAAAACTGGCTACCCCTTACGCACCGAGATTTTTATATAATTGTATATTTTAAAAATCGAATTGCACAAGGAAGGATAGCCAGCAAAACCGAGATGTGCAGCTCCGAAAACGAAAATTCTCAAAACTGGCTACCCCTTACGCACCGAGATTTTTATATAATTATATATTTTAAAAAACGATTGCACATAGAAGGAAAGCCAGCAAAACCGAGATGTGCAGCTCCGAAAACGGAAATTCTCAAAACTGGCTACCCTTTACGCGCCGAGAATTCAATATAAATATATATTTTAAAAAACGAATTACACAAGGATGGATAGCGAGCAAAGCCAACATGAGCAGCTCCGAAAACGGAAATTCTCAAAACTGGCTACCGCTTACGCACCGATATTTTTATATAATTATATATTTTTAAAAAAGAATTGCACTTAGAAGGAAAGCGAGCAAAGCCAACATGAGCAGCTCCGAAAACGGGAATTCTCAAAACTGGCTACCCCTTACGCACCGAGATTTTTATACAAATATATCTTTTAAAAATCGAATTGCACAAGGAAGGATAGCCAGCAAAACCGGGATTTACAGCTCCGAAAACGGAAATTCTCAAAACTAACTACCCTATACGCGCCGAGAATTCAATATATCTATATATTTTAAAAAACGAATTGCACAAGGAAAGCTGGCGAACAAAACCGAGATGTGCAGCTCCGAAAACAAAAATTCTCAAAACTGGCTACCCCTTACGCACCGAGATTTTCATATAAATATATATTTTAAAAAACGAATTGCACTTAGATGGAAAGCGAGCAAAGCCAACATGAGCAGCTCCGAAAACGTAAATTCTCAAAACTGGCTACCCGTTACGCACCGAGATTTTTATATAATTATATATTTCAAAAAACGATTGCACATAGAAGGAAAGCGAGCAGAGCCAACTCGAGCAGCTCCGAAAACGGAAATTCTCTTTTAAAAATATATCTTTTAAAAATCGAATTGCACAAGGAAGGATAGCCAGTAAAACCGAGATGTGCAGCTCCGAAAACGAAAATTCTCAAAACTGGCTACCCCTTACGCGCCGAGATTTTTATATAATTGTATATTTTAAAAAACGATTGCACGTAGAAGGAAAGCGAGTAAAGCCAACATTTGCAGCTCCGAAAACGGAAATTCTCAAAACTGGCTACCCTTTACGCGCCGAGAATTCAATAAAAATATATATTTTACAAAACGAATTACACAAGGATGGATAGCGAGCAAAGCCAACATGAGCAGCTCCGAAAACGGAAATTCTCAAAACTGGCTACCCTTTACGCACCGAGATTTTTAGATAATTGTATATTTTAAAAAACGATTGCACGTAGAAGGAAAGCGAGTAAAGCCAACATATGCAGCTCCGAAAACGGAAATTCTCAAAACTGGCTACCCTTTACGCACCGAGATTTTTATATAATTGTATATTTTAAAAAACGATTGCACGTAGAAGGAAAGCGAGTAAAGCCAACATTAGCAGCTCCGAAAACGGAAATTCTCAAAAATGGCTACCCTTTACTTGCCGAGAATTCAATATATCTATATATTTTAAAAAACGAATTGCGCAAGGAAAGCTGGCGAGCAAAACCGAGATGTGCAGCTCCAAAACAAAAATTCTCAAAACTGGCTACCCCTTACGCACCGAGATTTTTATATAATTGTATATTTTAAAAATCGAATTGCACAAGGAAGGATAGCCAGCAAAACCGAGATGTGCAGCTCCGAAAACGAAAATTCTCAAAACTTGCTACCCCTTACGCACCGAGATTTTTATATAATTATATATTTTAAAAAACGATTGCACATAGAAGGAAAGCCAGCAAAGCCAACATGAGCAGCTCCGAAAACAAAAATTCTCAAAACTGGCTACCCCTTACGCACCGAGATTTTCATATAAATATATATTTTAAAAAACGAATTGCACTTAGATGGAAAGCGAGCAAAGCCAACATGAGCAGCTCCGAAAACGTAAATTCTCAAAACTGGCTACCCGTTACGCACCGAGATTTTTATATAATTATATATTTCAAAAAACGATTGCACATAGAAGGAAAGCGAGCAGAGCCAACTCGAGCAGCTCCGAAAACGGAAATTCTCTTTTAAAAATATATCTTTTAAAAATCGAATTGCACAAGGAAGGATAGCCAGTAAAACCGAGATGTGCAGCTCCGAAAACGAAAATTCTCAAAACTGGCTACCCCTTACGCGCCGAGATTTTTATATAATTGTATATTTTAAAAAACGATTGCACGTAGAAGGAAAGCGAGTAAAGCCAACATTTGCAGCTCCGAAAACGGAAATTCTCAAAACTGGCTACCCTTTACGCGCCGAGAATTCAATAAAAATATATATTTTACAAAACGAATTACACAAGGATGGATAGCGAGCAAAGCCAACATGAGCAGCTCCGAAAACGGAAATTCTCAAAACTGGCTACCCCTTACGCGCCGAGATTTTTATATAATTGTATATTTTAAAAAACGATTGCACGTAGAAGGAAAGCGAGTAAAGCCAACATTTGCAGCTCCGAAAACGGAAATTCTCAAAAATGGCTACCCTTTACTTGCCGAGAATTCAATATATCTATATATTTTAAAAAACGAATTGCGCAAGGAAAGCTGGCAAGCAAAACCGAGATGTGCAGCTCCAAAACAAAAATTCTCAAAACTGGCTACCCCTTACGCACCGAGATTTTTATATAATTGTATATTTTAAAAATCGAATTGCACAAGGAAGGATAGCCAGCAAAACCGAGATGTGCAGCTCCGAAAACGGAAATTCTCAAAACTGGCTACCCTTTACGCGCCGAGAATTCAATATAAATATATATTTTAAAAAACGAATTACACAAGGATGGATAGCGAGCAAAGCCAACATGAGCAGCTCCGAAAACGGAAATTTTCAAAACTGGCTACCGCTTACGCACCGATATTTTTATATAATTATATATTTTTAAAAAAGAATTGCACTTAGAAGGAAAGCGAGCAAAGCCAACATGAGCAGCTCCGAAAACGGAAATTCTCAAAACTGGCTACCCCTTACGCACCTAGATTTTTATACAAATATATCTTTTAAAAATCGAATTGCACAAGGAAGGATAGCCAGCAAAACCGGGATTTACAGCTCCGAAAACGGAAATTCTCAAAACTAACTACCCTATACGCGCCGAGAATTCAATATATCTATATATTTAAAAAAACGAATTGCACAAGGAAAGCTGGCGAACAAAACCGAGATGTGCAGCTCCGAAAACAAAAATTCTCAAAACTGGCTACCCCTTACGCACCGAGATTTTCATATAAATATATATTTTAAAAAACGATTGCACGTAGAAGGAAAGCGAGTAAAGCCAACATTTGCAGCTCCGAAAACGGAAATTCTCAAAAATGGCTACCCTTTACTTGCCGAGAATTCAATATATCTATATATTTTAAAAAACGAATTGCGCAAGGAAAGCTGGCGAGCAAAACCGAGATGTGCAGCTCCAAAACAAAAATTCTCAAAACTGGCTACCCCTTACGCACCGAGATTTTCATATAAATGTATATTTTAAAAATCGAATTGCACAAGGAAGGATAGCCAGCAAAACCGAGATGTGCAGCTCCGAAAACGGAAATTCTCAAAACTGGCTACCCTTTACGCGCCGAGAATTCAATATAAATATATATTTTAAAAAACTAATTACACAAGGATGGATAGCGAGCAAAGCCAACATGAGCAGCTCCGAAAACGGAAATTCTCAAAACTGGCTACCGCTTACGCACCGATATTTTTATATAATTATATATTTTTAAAAAAGAATTGCACTTAGAAGGAAAGCGAGCAAAGCCAACATGAGCAGCTCCGAAAACGGGAATTCTCAAAACTGGCTACCCCTTACGCACCGAGATTTTTATACAAATATATCTTTTAAAAATCGAATTGCACAAGGAAGGATAGCCAGCAAAACCGGGATTTACAGCTCCGAAAACGGAAATTCTCAAAACTAACTACCCTATACGCGCCGAGAATTCAATATATCTATATATTTTAAAAAACGAATTGCACAAGGAAAGCTGGCGAACAAAACCGAGATGTGCAGCTCCGAAAACAAAAATTCTCAAAACTGGCTACCCCTTACGCACCGAGATTTTCATATAAATATATATTTTAAAAAACGAATTGCACTTAGATGGAAAGCGAGCAAAGCCAACATGAGCAGCTCCGAAAACGTAAATTCTCAAAACTGGCTACCCGTTACGCACCGAGATTTTTATATAATTATATATTTCAAAAAACGATTGCACATAGAAGGAAAGCGAGCAGAGCCAACTCGAGCAGCTCCGAAAACGGAAATTCTCTTTTAAAAATATATCTTTTAAAAATCGAATTGCACAAGGAAGGATAGCCAGTAAAACCGAGATGTGCAGCTCCGAAAACGAAAATTCTCAAAACTGGCTACCCCTTACGCGCCGAGATTTTTATATAATTGTATATTTTAAAAAACGATTGCACGTAGAAGGAAAGCGAGTAAAGCCAACATTTGCAGCTCCGAAAACGGAAATTCTCAAAACTGGCTACCCTTTACGCGCCGAGAATTCAATAAAAATATATATTTTACAAAACGAATTACACAAGGATGGATAGCGAGCAAAGCCAACATGAGCAGCTCCGAAAACGGAAATTCTCAAAACTGGCTACCCTTTACGCACCGAGATTTTTAGATAATTGTATATTTTAAAAAACGATTGCACGTAGAAGGTAAGCGAGTAAAGCCAACATATGCAGCTCCGAAAACGGAAATTCTCAAAACTGGCTACCCTTTACGCACCGAGATTTTTATATAATTGTATATTTTAAAAAACGATTGCACGTAGAAGGAAAGCGAGTAAAGCCAACATTAGCAGCTCCGAAAACGGAAATTCTCAAAAATGGCTACCCTTAACTTGCCGAGAATTCAATATATCTATATATTTTAAAAAACGAATTGCGCAAGGAAAGCTGGCAAGCAAAACCGAGATGTGCAGCTCCAAAACAAAAATTCTCAAAACTGGCTACCCCTTACGCACCGAGATTTTTATATAATTGTATATTTTAAAAATCGAATTGCACAAGGAAGGATAGCCAGCAAAACCGAGATGTGCAGCTCCGAAAACGGAAATTCTCAAAACTGGCTACCCTTTACGCGCCGAGAATTCAATATAAATATATATTTTAAAAAACGAATTACACAAGGATGGATAGCGAGCAAAGCCAACATGAGCAGCTCCGAAAACGGAAATTCTCAAAAATGGCTACCCTTAACTTGCCGAGAATTCAATATATCTATATATTTTAAAAAACGAATTGCGCAAGGAAAGCTGGCAAGCAAAACCGAGATGTGCAGCTCCAAAACAAAAATTCTCAAAACTGGCTACCCCTTACGCACCGAGATTTTTATATAATTGTATATTTTAAAAATCGAATTGCACAAGGAAGGATAGCCAGCAAAACCGAGATGTGCAGCTCCGAAAACGGAAATTCTCAAAACTGGCTACCCTTTACGCGCCGAGAATTCAATATAAATATATATTTTAAAAAACGAATTACACAAGGATGGATAGCGAGCAAAGCCAACATGAGCAGCTCCGAAAACGGAAATTTTCAAAACTGGCTACCGCTTACGCACCGATATTTTTATATAATTATATATTTTTAAAAAAGAATTGCACTTAGAAGGAAAGCGAGCAAAGCCAACATGAGCAGCTCCGAAAACGGAAATTCTCAAAACTGGCTACCCCTTACGCACCGAGATTTTTATACAAATATATCTTTTAAAAATCGAATTGCACAAGGAAGGATAGCCAGCAAAACCGGGATTTACAGCTCCGAAAACGGAAATTCTCAAAACTAACTACCCTATACGCGCCGAGAATTCAATATATCTATATATTTTAAAAAACGAATTGCACAAGGAAAGCTGGCGAACAAAACCGAGATGTGCAGCTCCGAAAACAAAAATTCTCAAAACTGGCTACCCCTTACGCACCGAGATTTTCATATAAATATATATTTTAAAAAACGATTGCACGTAGAAGGAAAGCGAGTAAAGCCAACATTTGCAGCTCCGAAAACGGAAATTCTCAAAAATGGCTACCCTTTACTTGCCGAGAATTCAATATATCTATATATTTTAAAAAACGAATTGCGCAAGGAAAGCTGGCGAGCAAAACCGAGATGTGCAGCTCCAAAACAAAAATTCTCAAAACTGGCTACCCCTTACGCACCGAGATTTTCATATAAATGTATATTTTAAAAATCGAATTGCACAAGGAAGGATAGCCAGCAAAACCGAGATGTGCAGCTCCGAAAACGGAAATTCTCAAAACTGGCTACCCTTTACGCGCCGAGAATTCAATATAAATATATATTTTAAAAAACGAATTACACAAGGATGGATAGCGAGCAAAGCCAACATGAGCAGCTCCGAAAACGGAAATTCTCAAAACTGGCTACCGCTTACGCACCGATATTTTTATATAATTATATATTTTTAAAAAAGAATTGCACTTAGAAGGAAAGCGAGCAAAGCCAACATGAGCAGCTCCGAAAACGGGAATTCTCAAAACTGGCTACCCCTTACGCACCGAGATTTTTATACAAATATATCTTTTAAAAATCGAATTGCACAAGGAAGGATAGCCAGCAAAACCGGGATTTACAGCTCCGAAAACGGAAATTCTCAAAACTAACTACCCTATACGCGCCGAGAATTCAATATATCTATATATTTTAAAAAACGAATTGCACAAGGAAAGCTGGCGAACAAAACCGAGATGTGCAGCTCCGAAAACAAAAATTCTCAAAACTGGCTACCCCTTACGCACCGAGATTTTCATATAAATATATATTTTAAAAAACGAATTGCACTTAGATGGAAAGCGAGCAAAGCCAACATGAGCAGCTCCGAAAACGTAAATTCTCAAAACTGGCTACCCGTTACGCACCGAGATTTTTATATAATTATATATTTCAAAAAACGATTGCACATAGAAGGAAAGCGAGCAGAGCCAACTCGAGCAGCTCCGAAAACGGAAATTCTCTTTTAAAAATATATCTTTTAAAAATCGAATTGCACAAGGAAGGATAGCCAGTAAAACCGAGATGTGCAGCTCCGAAAACGAAAATTCTCAAAACTGGCTACCCCTTACGCGCCGAGATTTTTATATAATTGTATATTTTAAAAAACGATTGCACGTAGAAGGAAAGCGAGTAAAGCCAACATTTGCAGCTCCGAAAACGGAAATTCTCAAAACTGGCTACCCTTTACGCGCCGAGAATTCAATAAAAATATATATTTTACAAAACGAATTACACAAGGATGGATAGCGAGCAAAGCCAACATGAGCAGCTCCGAAAACGGAAATTCTCAAAACTGGCTACCCTTTACGCACCGAGATTTTTAGATAATTGTATATTTTAAAAAACGATTGCACGTAGAAGGAAAGCGAGTAAAGCCAACATATGCAGCTCCGAAAACGGAAATTCTCAAAACTGGCTACCCTTTACGCACCGAGATTTTTATATAATTGTATATTTTAAAAAACGATTGCACGTAGAAGGAAAGCGAGTAAAGCCAACATTAGCAGCTCCGAAAACGGAAATTCTCAAAAATGGCTACCCTTTACTTGCCGAGAATTCAATATATCTATATATTTTAAAAAACGAATTGCGCAAGGAAAGCTGGCGAGCAAAACCGAGATGTGCAGCTCCAAAACAAAAATTCTCAAAACTGGCTACCCCTTATGCACCGAGATTTTTATATAATTGTATATTTTAAAAATCGAATTGCACAAGGAAGGATAGCCAGCAAAACCGAGATGTGCAGCTCCGAAAACGAAAATTCTCAAAACTGGCTACCCCGTACGCACCGAGATTTTTATATAATTATATATTTTAAAAAACGATTGCACATAGAAGGAAAGCCAGCAAAACCGAGATGTGCAGATCCGAAAACGGAAATTCTCAAAACTGGCTACCCTTTACGCGCCGAGATTCAATATAAATATATATTTTAAAAAACGAATTACACAAGGATGGATAGCGAGCAAAGCCAACATGAGCAGCTCCGAAAACGGAAATTCTCAAAACTGGCTACCGCTTACGCACCGATATTTTTATATAATTATATATTTTTAAAAAAGAATTGCACTTAGAAGGAAAGCGAGCAAAGCCAACATGAGCAGCTCCGAAAACGGAAATTCTCAAAACTGGCTACCCCTTACGCACCGAGATTTTTATACAAATATATCTTTTAAAAATCGAATTGCACAAGGAAGGATAGCCAGCAAAACCGGGATTTACAGCTCCGAAAACGGAAATTCTCAAAACTAACTACCCTATACGCGCCGAGAATTCAATATATCTATATATTTTAAAAAACGAATTGCACAAGGAAAGCTGGCGAACAAAACCGAGATGTGCAGCTCCGAAAACAAAAATTCTCAAAACTGGCTACCCCTTACGCACCGAGATTTTCATATAAATATATATTTTAAAAAACGAATTGCACTTAGATGGAAAGCGAGCAAAGCCAACATGAGCAGCTCCGAAAACGTAAATTCTCAAAACTGGCTACCCGTTACGCACCGAGATTTTTATATAATTATATATTTCAAAAAACGATTGCACATAGAAGGAAAGCGAGCAGAGCCAACACGAGAAGCTCCGAAAACGGAAATTCTCTTTTAAAAATATATCTTTTAAAAATCGAATTGCACAAGGAAGGATAGCCAGTAAAACCGAGATGTGCAGCTCCGAAAACGAAAATTCTCAAAACTGGCTACCCCTTACGCGCCGAGATTTTTATATAATTGTATATTTTAAAAAACGATTGCACGTAGAAGGAAAGCGAGTAAAGCCAACATTTGCAGCTCCGAAAACGGAAATTCTCAAAACTGGCTACCCTTTACGCGCCGAGAATTCAATAAAAATATATATTTTACAAAACGAATTACACAAGGATGGATAGCGAGCAAAGCCAACATGAGCAGCTCCGAAAACGGAAATTCTCAAAACTGGCTACCCTTTACGCACCGAGATTTTTAGATAATTGTATATTTTAAAAAACGATTGCACGTAGAAGGAAAGCGAGTAAAGCCAACATATGCAGCTCCGAAAACGGAAATTCTCAAAACTGGCTACCCCTTACGCACCGAGATTTTTATATAATTGTATATTTTAAAAATCGAATTGCAGAAGGAAGGATAGCCAGCAAAACCGAGATGTGCAGCTCCGAAAACGAAAATTCTCAAAACTGGCTACCCCTTACGCACCGAGATTTTTATATAATTATATATTTTAAAAAACGATTGCACATAGGAGGAAAGCCAGCAAAGCCAACATGAGCAGCTCCGAAAACAAAAATTCTCAAAACTGGCTACCCCTTACGCACCGAGATTTTCATATAAATATATATTTTAAAAAACGAATTGCACTTAGATGGAAAGCGAGCAAAGCCAACATGAGCAGCTCCGAAAACGTAAATTCTCAAAACTGGCTACCCGTTACGCACCGAGATTTTTATATAATTATATATTTCAAAAAACGATTGCACATAGAAGGAAAGCGAGCAGAGCCAACTCGAGCAGCTCCGAAAACGGAAATTCTCTTTTAAAAATATATCTTTTAAAAATCGAATTGCACAAGGAAGGATAGCCAGTAAAACCGAGATGTGCAGCTCCGAAAACGAAAATTCTCAAAACTGGCTACCCCTTACGCGCCGAGATTTTTATATAATTGTATATTTTAAAAAACGATTGCACGTAGAAGGAAAGCGAGTAAAGCCAACATTTGCAGCTCCGAAAACGGAAATTCTCAAAACTGGCTACCCTTTACGCGCCCAGAATTCAATAAAAATATATATTTTACAAAACGAATTACACAAGGATGGATAGCGAGCAAAGCCAACATGAGCAGCTCCGAAAACGGAAATTCTCAAAACTGGCTACCCTTTACGCACCGAGATTTTTAGATAATTGTATATTTTAAAAAACGATTGCACGTAGAAGGAAAGCGAGTAAAGCCAACATATGCAGCTCCGAAAACGGAAATTCTCAAAACTGGCTACCCTTTACGCACCGAGATTTTTATATAATTGTATATTTTAAAAAACGATTGCACGTAGAAGGAAAGCGAGTAAAGCCAACATATGCAGCTCCGAAAACGGAAATTCTCAAAACTGGCTACCCTTTACGCACCGAGATTTTTATATAATTGTATATTTTAAAAAACGATTGCACGTAGAAGGAAAGCGAGTAAAGCCAACATTTGCAGCTCCGAAAACGGAAATTCTCAAAACTGGCTACCCTTTACGCGCCGAGAATTCAATAAAAATATATATTTTACAAAACGAATTACACAAGGATGGATAGCGAGCAAAGCCAACATGAGCAGCTCCGAAAACGGAAATTCTCAAAACTGGCTACCCTTTACGCACCGAGATTTTTAGATAATTGTATATTTTAAAAAACGATTGCACGTAGAAGGAAAGCGAGTAAAGCCAACATATGCAGCTCCGAAAACGGAAATTCTCAAAACTGGCTACCCTTTACGCACCGAGATTTTTATATAATTGTATATTTTAAAAAACGATTGCACGTAGAAGGAAAGCGAGTAAAGCCAACATTAGCAGCTCCGAAAACGGAAATTCTCAAAAATGGCTACCCTTTACTTGCCGAGAATTCAATATATCTATATATTTTAAAAAACGAATTGCGCAAGGAAAGCTGGCGAGCAAAACCGAGATGTGCAGCTCCAAAACAAAAATTCTCAAAACTGGCTACCCCTTAAGCACCGAGATTTTTATATAATTGTATATTTTAAAAATCGAATTGCACAAGGAAGGATAGCCAGCAAAACCGAGATGTGCAGCTCCGAAAACGAAAATTCTCAAAACTTGCTACCCCTTACGCACCGAGATTTTTATATAATTATATATTTTAAAAAACGATTGCACATAGAAGGAAAGCCAGCAAAGCCAACATATGCAGCTCCGAAAACGGAAATTCTCAAAACTGGCTACCCTTTACGCACCGAGATTTTTATATAATTGTATATTTTAAAAAACGATTGCACGTAGAAGGAAAGCGAGTAAAGCCAACACGAGCAGCTCCGAAAACGGAAATTCTCAAAAATGGCTACCCTTTACTTGCCGAGAATTCAATATATCTATATATTTTAAAAACCGAATTGCGCAAGGAAAGCTGGCGAGCAAAACCGAGATGTGCAGCTCCAAAACAAAAATTCTCAAAACTGGCTACCCCTTACGCACCGAGATTTTTATATAATTGTATATTTTAAAAATCGAATTGCAGAAGGAAGGATAGCCAGCAAAACCGAGATGTGCAGCTCCGAAAACGAAAATTCTCAAAACTGGCTACCCCTTACGCACCGAGATTTTTATATAATTATATATTTTAAAAAACGATTGCACATAGAAGGAAAGCCAGCAAAGCCAACATGAGCAGCTCCGAAAACAAAAATTCTCAAAACTGGCTACCCCTTACGCACCGAGATTTTCATATAAATATATATTTTAAAAAACGAATTGCACTTAGATGGAAAGCGAGCAAAGCCAACATGAGCAGCTCCGAAAACGTAAATTCTCAAAACTGGCTACCCGTTACGCACCGAGATTTTTATATAATTATATATTTCAAAAAACGATTGCACATAGAAGGAAAGCGAGCAGAGCCAACTCGAGCAGCTCCGAAAACGGAAATTCTCTTTTAAAAATATATCTTTTAAAAATCGAATTGCACAAGGAAGGATAGCCAGTAAAACCGAGATGTGCAGCTCCGAAAACGAAAATTCTCAAAACTGGCTACCCCTTACGCGCCGAGATTTTTATATAATTGTATATTTTAAAAAACGATTGCACGTAGAAGGAAAGCGAGTAAAGCCAACATTTGCAGCTCCGAAAACGGAAATTCTCAAAACTGGCTACCCTTTACGCGCCCAGAATTCAATAAAAATATATATTTTACAAAACGAGTTACACAAGGATGGATAGCGAGCAAAGCCAACATGAGCAGCTCCGAAAACGGAAATTCTCAAAACTGGCTACCCTTTACGCACCGAGATTTTTAGATAATTGTATATTTTAAAAAACGATTGCACGTAGAAGGAAAGCGAGTAAAGCCAACATATGCAGCTCCGAAAACGGAAATTCTCAAAACTGGCTACCCTTTACGCACCGAGATTTTTATATAATTGTATATTTTAAAAAACGATTGCACGTAGAAGGAAAGCGAGTAAAGCCAACATTTGCAGCTCCGAAAACGGAAATTCTCAAAAATGGCTACCCTTTACTTGCCGAGAATTCAATATATCTATATATTTTAAAAAACGAATTGCGCAAGGAAAGCTGGCGAGCAAAACCGAGATGTGCAGCTCCAAAACAAAAATTCTCAAAACTGGCTACCCCTTACGCACCGAGATTTTTATATAATTGTATATTTTAAAAATCGAATTGCACAAGGAAGGATAGCCAGCAAAACCGAGATGTGCAGCTCCGAAAACGAAAATTCTCAAAACTGGCTACCCCTTACGCACCGAGATTTTTATATAATTATATATTTTAAAAAACGATTGCACATAGAAGGAAAGCCAGCAAAACCGAGATGTGCAGCTCCGAAAACGGAAATTCTCAAAACTGGCTACCCTTTACGCGCCGAGAATTCAATATAAATATATATTTTAAAAAACGAATTACACAAGGATGGATAGCGAGCAAAGCCAACATGAGCAGCTCCGAAAACGGAAATTCTCAAAACTGGCTACCGCTTACGCACCGATATTTTTATAAAATTATATATTTTTAAAAAAGAATTGCACTCAGAAGGAAAGCGAGCAAAGCCAACATGAGCAGCTCCGAAAACGGAAATTCTCAAAACTGGCTACCCCTTACGCACCGAGATTTTTATACAAATATATCTTTTAAAAATCGAATTGCACAAGGAAGGATAGCCAGCAAAACCGGGATTTACAGCTCCGAAAACGGAAATTCTCAAAACTAACTACCCTATACGCGCCGAGAATTCAATATATCTATATATTTTAAAAAACGAATTGCACAAGGAAAGCTGGCGAACAAAACCGAGATGTGCAGCTCCGAAAACAAAAATTCTCAAAACTGGCTACCCCTTACGCACCGAGATTTTCATATAAATATATATTTTAAAAAACGAATTGCACTTAGATGGAAAGCGAGCAAAGCCAACATGAGCAGCTCCGAAAACGTAAATTCTCAAAACTGGCTACCCGTTACGCACCGAGATTTTTATATAATTATATATTTCAAAAAACGATTGCACATAGAAGGAAAGCGAGCAGAGCCAACACGAGCAGCTCCGTAAACGGAAATTCTCTTTTAAAAATATATCTTTTAAAAATCGAATTGCACAAGGAAGGATAGCCAGTAAAACCGAGATGTGCAGCTCCGAAAACGAAAATTCTCAAAACTGGCTACCCCTTACGCGCCGAGATTTTTATATAATTGTATATTTTAAAAAACGATTGCACGTAGAAGGAAAGCGAGTAAAGCCAATATTTGCAGCTCCGAAAACGGAAATTCTCAAAACTGGCTACCCTTTACGCGCCGAGAATTCAATAAAAATATATATTTTACAAAACGAATTACACAAGGATGGATAGCGAGCAAAGCCAACATGAGCAGCTCCGAAAACGGAAATTCTCAAAACTGGCTACCCTTTACGCACCGAGATTTTTAGATAATTGTATATTTTAAAAAACGATTGCACGTAGAAGGAAAGCGAGTAAAGCCAACATATGCAGCTCCGAAAACGGAAATTCTCAAAACTGGCTATCCTTTACGCACCGAGATTTTTATATAATTGTATATTTTAAAAAACGATTGCACGTAGAAGGAAAGCGAGTAAAGCCAACATTTGCAGCTCCGAAAACGGAAATTCTCAAAAATGGCTACCCTTTACTTGCCGAGAATTCAATATATCTATATATTTTAAAAAACGAATTGCGCAAGGAAAGCTGGCGAGCAAAACCGAGATGTGCAGCTCCAAAACAAAAATTCTCAAAACTGGCTACCCCTTACGCACCGAGATTTTTATATAATTGTATATTTTAAAAATCGAATTGCACAAGGAAGGATAGCCAGCAAAACCGAGATGTGCAGCTCCGAAAACGAAAATTCTCAAAACTGGCTACCCCTTACGCACCGAGATTTTTATATAATTATATATTTTAAAAAACGATTGCACATAGAAGGAAAGCCAGCAAAACCGAGATGTGCAGCTCCGAAAACGGAAATTCTCAAAACTGGCTACCCTTTACGCGCCGAGAATTCAATATAAATATATATTTTAAAAAACGAATTACACAAGGATGGATAGCGAGCAAAGCCAACATGAGCAGCTCCGAAAACGGAAATTCTCAAAACTGGCTACCGCTTACGCACCGATATTTTTATATAATTATATATTTTTAAAAAAGAATTGCACTTAGAAGGAAAGCGAGCAAAGCCAACATGAGCAGCTCCGAAAACGGAAATTCTCAAAACTGGCTACCCTTTACGCACCGAGATTTTTAGATAATTGTATATTTTAAAAAACGATTGCACGTAGAAGGAAAGCGAGTAAAGCCAACATATGCAGCTCCGAAAACGGAAATTCTCAAAACTGGCTACCCTTTACGCACCGAGATTTTTATATAATTGTATATTTTAAAAAACGATTGCACGTAGAAGGAAAGCGAGTAAAGCCAACATTTGCAGCTCCGAAAACGGAAATTCTCAAAAATGGCTACCCTTTACTTGCCGAGAATTCAATATATCTATATATTTTAAAAAACGAATTGCGCAAGGAAAGCTGGCGAGCAAAACCGAGATGTGCAGCTCCAAAACAAAAATTCTCAAAACTGGCTACCCCTTACGCACCGAGATTTTTATATAATTGTATATTTTAAAAATCGAATTGCACAAGGAAGGATAGCCAGCAAAACCGAGATGTGCAGCTCCGAAAACGAAAATTCTCAAAACTGGCTACCCCTTACGCACCGAGATTTTTATATAATTATATATTTTAAAAAACGATTGCACATAGAAGGAAAGCCAGCAAAGCCAACATGAGCAGCTCCGAAAACGGAAATTCTCAAAACTGGCTACCCCTTACGCGCCGAGACTTCTATAGAAATATTTAGTAAAAAAAAGAACGATTGCACATAGAAGGAAAGCGAGTAAAGCCAACATGTGCAGTTTCGAAAACGGAAATTCTCTTTTAAAAATATATCTTTTAAAAATCTGATTGCACAAGGAAGGATATCCAGCAAAACCGAGATGTGCAGCTCCGAAAACGGAAATTCTCAAAACTGGCGACCCTTTACGCGCCGAGAATTCAATATAAATATATATTTTAAAAAACGAATTACACAAGGATGGATAGCGAGCAAAGCCAACATGAGCAGCTCCGAAAACGGAAATTCTCAAAACTGGCTACCCCTTACGCACCGAGATTTTTATACAAATATATCTTTTAAAAATCGAATTGCACAAGGAAGGATAGCCAGCAAAACCGGGATTTACAGCTCCGAAAACGGAAATTCTCAAAACTAACTACCCTATACGCGCCGAGAATTCAATATATCTATATATTTTAAAAAACGAATTGCACAAGGAAAGCTGGCGAACAAAACCGAGATGTGCAGCTCCGAAAACGAAAATTCTCAAAACTGGCTACCCCTTACGCGCCGAGATTTTTATATAATTGTATATTTTAAAAAACGATTGCACGTAGAAGGAAAGCGAGTAAAGCCAACATTTGCAGCTCCGAAAACGGAAATTCTCAAAACTGGCTACCCTTTACGCGCCGAGAATTCAATAAAAATATATATTTTACAAAACGAATTTCACAAGGATGGATAGCGAGCAAAGCCAACATGAGCAGCTCCAAAAACGGAAATTCTCAAAACTGGCTACCCTTTACGCACCGAGATTTTTAGATAATTGTATATTTTAAAAAACGATTGCACGTAGAAGGAAAGCGAGTAAAGCCAACATATGCAGCTC
Organism: Nasonia vitripennis; assembly: GCF_009193385.2. Classification (NCBI taxonomy): domain Eukaryota; kingdom Metazoa; phylum Arthropoda; class Insecta; order Hymenoptera; family Pteromalidae; genus Nasonia; species Nasonia vitripennis. The sequence continues at coordinate 873,831 of NW_022279657.1, forward strand.
CGAAAACGGAAATTCTCAAAACTGACTACCCTTTACGCACCGAGATTTTTATATAATTGTATATTTTAAAAAACGATTGCACGTAGAAGGAAAGCGAGTAAAGCCAACATTTGCAGCTCCGAAAACGGAAATTCTCAAAAATGGCTACCCTTTACTTGCCGAGAATTCAATATATCTATATATTTTAAAAAACGAATTGCACAAGGAAGGATAGCCAGCAAAACCGAGATGTGCAGCTCCGAAAACGGAAATTCTCAAAACTAGCTACCCTATACGCGCCGAGATTTTTATATATCTACATATTTAAAAAAACGAATTGCACAAGAAAGGATAGCAAGCAAAATCTAAATGTGTAGCTTCGAAAACCAAAATTCTCAAAACTAGCTACCCTTTACGCGCCGAGATTTTTGTATATCTATATATTTTAAAAAACTATTGCACATAGAAGGAAAGCGAGCAGAGCCAACATGTGCAGCTCCGAAAACGGAAATTCTCAAAAGACTAATCTTTATTCCGCGCGTTGACTCTTTTATTGTCAAGTTGGACGGCACTCCGAGGTATTATAGTACGAAAGGGCACGCGAACAAGCCAAATTGCGTCTAGTAAAAAAAACGACTTACATTGCGATGAGTAGCGCTGCGTAGACGGCTCGCATGGTATTTCCGAAGTTGATGGTTGATGATGACTGATGTGGAACCGGTGGCTGCTGGCTGGGCTGGAGGTTTTGTAATCGCGCGTATCGACGGCTGGTCCGCGTCGACACTGTGCTGCGCGTGGAGGCTGGATCCTCTGGCTCGTCGGCGGCTGGTCCGCGCCGATGGTTGTGCAGCTTTATTCGTTGGCCCAGGTGGGCTTAGGTGGTCCAGATGGACTTTGAGGATTTTGGCAACGCTCGCTGGCGGTTGCCTGGTGTTGGATTGCCGCTCACTTCTTTAAGGCGATTTTTGAGCTGATTGCTCGAGCGGTTCCCGTGAGACAAAAAAAAATTTCTTTGAGCTCGTGCTTTGATTTACACGAGCCTCGGCGACTGCTAGAGCTCCTCACTACTACTTCTTTATTTTATTATTGTGCTTTTTATGCGGCACGGTGTGTTCTGTGACGAACTTTTCTTCTTACGAGGATTAATTTCCTTCTATCGATCTGGATTTCTCGTGACTGCAGATAATTTATGATGCAGTTGTCTCTTCTGCTGCGAATCCTCGCGCCACAAGGGATGCCAAAATGTGACGGAAGGGAGAGTCAACACGAGGAGAGAGAAGAGACGGATAGGTCGCTGTTGCACTATTTATTGTTCCGTAATATTGGAGCTCCGCTCGCTAGGAGTGTCGCCGGTAGTCTGCCCGCTCGCTCGTCGACGCGACTCGTCGACGGTGATCGGTTCCACGTGCCGAAGTGCAGCGTTGCACTTCTGCACGCGGAAACTTTCGGGCCGTGGTGTTCTAATGCTGACAATGCGTCTGGTGCATCGCCGGAAACGCAGGCCATCGGAGATGCCGCCGGAGAGCCCAAAGCTCGTCCGTGACAAAGGATAGCGACCAAAACATAGATGTGCAGCTCCGAAAACGTAAATTCTCAAAACTGGCTACCCGTTACGCACCGAGATTTTTATATAATTATATATTTCAAAAAACGATTGCGCATAGAAGGAAAGCGAGCAGAGCCAACATGTGCAGCTCCGAAAACGGAAATTCTCAAAACTGGCTACCCTTCACGCGCCGTGAACTCAACATAAATATATATTTTAAAAAACGAATTGCACTTAGATGGAAAGCGAGCAAAGCCAACCTGAGCAGCTCCGAAAACGTAAATTCTCAAAACTGGCTACCCGTTACGCACCGAGATTTTTATATAATTATATATTTCAAAAAACGATTGCGCATAGAAGGAAAGCGAGCAGAGCCAACATGTGCAGCTCCGAAAACGGAAATTCTCAAAACTGGCTACCCTTCACGCGCCGTGAATTCAACATAAATATATATTTTAAAAAACGAATTGCACTTAGATGGAAAGCGAGCAAAGCCAACCTGAGCAGCTCCGAAAACGTAAATTCTCAAAACTGGCTACCCGTTACGCACCGAGATTTTTATATAATTATATATTTCAAAAAACGATTGCACATAGAAGGAAAGCGAGCAGAGCCAACACGAGCAGTTCCGAAAACAAAAATTCTAAAAACTAGCTACCCTTTACGCACCGAGTATTCTATAGAAATATTTAGTAAAAAAATAAAAACGATTGCACATAGAAGGAAAGCGAGTAAAGCCAACATGTGCAGCTCCGAAAACGGAAATTCTCAAAACTGGCTACCCTTTACGCGCCGTGAATTCAATATAAATATATATTTTAAAAAACGAATTGCACATAGAAGGAAAGCGAGCAAAGCCAACATGAGCAGCTCCGAAAACGGAAATTCTCAAAACTGTCTACCCCTTACGCACCGAGAATTTTATATAATTATATATTTTAAAAAACGAATTGCACTTGAAAGGCAATCGAGCAAAGCCTAGTTGTGCAGCTCCGAAAACGTAAATTCTCATAACTGGCTACCCTATACGCGCCGAGACTTCAATATAAATATATATTTTAAAAAACGAATTGCACATAGAAGGAAAGCGAGCAAAGCCAACATGAGCAGCTCCGAAAACGGAAATTCTCAAAACTGTCTACCCCTTGCGTACCGAGATTTTTATACAAATATATCTTTTAAAAATCGAATTGCACAAGGAAGGATAGCCAGCAAAACCTAGATTTACAGCTCCGAAAACGGAAATTCTCAAAACTAGCTACCCTATACGCGCCGAGATTTTTATATATCTACATATTTAAAAAAACGAATTGCACAAGAAAGGATAGCAAGCAAAATCTAAATGTGTAGCTTCGAAAACCAAAATTCTCAAAACTAGCTACCCTTTACGCGCCGAGATTTTTGTATATCTATATATTTTAAAAAACTATTGCACATAGAAGGAAAGCGAGCAGAGCCAACATGTGCAGCTCCGAAAACGGAAATTCTCAAAAGACTAATCTTTATTCCGCGCGTTGACTCTTTTATTGTCAAGTTGGACGGCACTCCGAGGTATTATAGTACGAAAGGGCACGCGAACAAGCCAAATTGCGTCTAGTAAAAAAAACGACTTACATTGCGATGAGTAGCGCTGCGTAGACGGCTCGCATGGTATTTCCGAAGCTGATGGTTGATGATGACTGATGTGGAACCGGTGGCTGCTGGCTGGGCTGGAGGTTTTGTAATCGCGCGTATCGACGGCTGGTCCGCGTCGACACTGTGCTGCGCGTGGAGGCTGGATCCTCTGGCTCGTCGGCGGCTGGTCCGCGCCGATGGTTGTGCAGCTTTATTCGTTGGCCCAGGTGGGCTTAGGTGGTCCAGATGGACTTTGAGGATTTTGGCAACGCTCGCTGGCGGTTGCCTGGTGTTGGATTGCCGCTCACTTCTTTAAGGCGATTTTTGAGCTGATTGCTCGAGCGGTTCCCGTGAGACAAAAAAAAATTTCTTTGAGCTCGTGCTTTGATTTACACGAGCCTCGGCGACTGCTAGAGCTCCTCACTACTACTTCTTTATTTTATTATTGTGCTTTTTATGCGGCACGGTGTGTTCTGTGACGAACTTTTCTTCTTACGAGGATTAATTTCCTTCTATCGATCTGGATTTCTCGTGACTGCAGATAATTTATGATGCAGTTGTCTCTTCTGCTGCGAATCCTCGCGCCACAAGGGATGCCAAAATGTGACGGAAGGGAGAGTCAACACGAGGAGAGAGAAGAGACGGATAGGTCGCTGTTGCACTATTTATTGTTCCGTAATATTGGAGCTCCGCTCGCTAGGAGTGTCGCCGGTAGTCTGCCCGCTCGCTCGTCGACGCGACTCGTCGACGGTGATCGGTTCCACGTGCCGAAGTGCAGCGTTGCACTTCTGCACGCGGAAACTTTCGGGCCGTGGTGTTCTAATGCTGACAATGCGTCTGGTGCATCGCCGGAAACGCAGGCCATCGGAGATGCCGCCGGAGAGCCCAAAGCTCGTCCGTGACAAAGGATAGCGACCAAAACATAGATGTGCAGCTCCGAAAACGTAAATTCTCAAAACTGGCTACCCGTTACGCACCGAGATTTTTATATAATTATATATTTCAAAAAACGATTGCGCATAGAAGGAAAGCGAGCAGAGCCAACATGTGCAGCTCCGAAAACGGAAATTCTCAAAACTGGCTACCCTTCACGCGCCGTGAATTCAACATAAATATATATTTTAAAAAACGAATTGCACTTAGATGGAAAGCGAGCAAAGCCAACCTGAGCAGCTCCGAAAACGTAAATTCTCAAAACTGGCTACCCGTTACGCACCGAGATTTTTATATAATTATATATTTCAAAAAACGATTGCACATAGAAGGAAAGCGAGCAGAGCCAACACGAGCAGTTCCGAAAACCAAAATTCTAAAAACTGGCTACCCTTTACGCACCGAGTATTCTATAGAAATATTTAGTAAAAAAATAAAAACGATTGCACATAGAAGGAAAGCGAGTAAAGCCAACATGTGCAGCTCCGAAAACGGAAATTCTCAAAACTGGCTACCCTTTACGCGCCGTGAATTCAATATAAATATATATTTTAAAAAACGAATTGCACATAGAAGGAAAGCGAGCAAAGCCAACATGAGCAGCTCCGAAAACGGAAATTCTCAAAACTGGCTACCCCTTACGCACCGAGAATTTTATATAATTATATATTTTAAAAAACGAATTGCACTTGAAAGGCAATCGAGCAAAGCCTAGTTGTGCAGCTCCGAAAACGTAAATTCTCATAACTGGCTACCCTATACGCGCCGAGAATTCAATATAAATATATATTTTAAAAAACGAATTGCACCTAGAAGGAAAGCGAGCAAAGCCAACATGAGCAGCTCCGAAAACGGAAATTCTCAAAACTGTCTACCCCTTGCGTACCGAGATTTTTATACAAATATATCTTTTAAAAATCGAATTGCACAAGGAAGGATAGCCAGCAAAACCTAGATTTACAGCTCCGAAAACGGAAATTCTCAAAACTAGCTACCCTATACGCGCCGAGATTTTTATATATCTACATATTTAAAAAAACGAATTGCACAAGAAAGGATAGCAAGCAAAATCTAAATGTGTAGCTTCGAAAACCAAAATTCTCAAAACTAGCTACCCTTTACGCGCCGAGATTTTTGTATATCTATATATTTTAAAAAACTATTGCACATAGAAGGAAAGCGAGCAGAGCCAACATGTGCAGCTCCGAAAACGGAAATTCTCAAAACTGGCTACCCTTTACGCGCCGAGAATTTTATATCATTATATATTTTAAACAACGAATTGCACATAGAAGGAAAGCGAGCAGAGCCAACATGAGCAGCTCCGAAAACGGAAATTCTCAAAACTGGCTACCGCTTACGTACCGAGATTTTTATATAATTGTATATTTTAAAAAACGATTGCACATAGAAGGACAGCCAGCAAAACCGAGATGTGCAGCTCCGAAAACGGAAATTCTCAAAACTGGCTACCCTTTACGCGCCGAGATTTTTATATAATTATATATTTTAAAAAACGATTGCACATAGAAGGAAAGCGAGCAGAGCCAACACGAGCAGTTCCGAAAACAAAAATTCTAAAAACTAGCTACCCTTTACGCACCGAGTATTCTATAGAAATATTTAGTAAAAAAATAAAAACGATTGCACATAGAAGGAAAGCGAGTAAAGCCAACATGTGCAGCTCCGAAAACGGAAATTCTCAAAACTGGCTACCCTTTACGCGCCGTGAATTCAATATAAATATATATTTTAAAAAACGAATTGCACATAGAAGGAAAGCGAGCAAAGCCAACATGAGCAGCTCCGAAAACGGAAATTCTCAAAACTGGCTACCCCTTACGCACCGAGAATTTTATATAATTATATATTTTAAAAAACGAATTGCACTTGAAAGGCAATCGAGCAAAGCCTAGTTGTGCAGCTCCGAAAACGTAAATTCTCATAACTGGCTACCCTTTACGCGCCGAGAATTTTATATCATTATATATTTTAAACAACGAATTGCACATAGAAGGAAAGCGAGCAGAGCCAACATGAGCAGCTCCGAAAACGGAAATTCTCAAAACTGGCTACCGCTTACGTACCGAGATTTTTATATAATTGTATATTTTAAAAAACGATTGCACATAGAAGGAAAGCCAGCAAAACCGAGATGTGCAGCTCCGAAAACGGAAATTCTCAAAACTGGCTACCCTTTACGCGCCGAGATTTTTATATAATTATATATTTTAAAAAACGATTGCACATAGAAGGAAAGCCAGCAAAACCGAGATGTGCAGCTCCGAAAACGGAAATTCTCAAAACTGGCTACCCTTTACGCCCCGAGATTTTTATATAATTATATATTTTAAAAAACGATTGCACATAGAAGGAAAGCCAGCAAAACCGAGATGTGCAGCTCCGAAAACGGAAATTCTCAAAACTGGCTACCCTTTACGCGCCGAGAATTCAATATAAATATATATTTTAAAAAACGAATTACACAAGGATGGATAGCGAGCAAAGCCAACATGAGCAGCTCCGAAAACGGAAATTCTCAAAACTGGCTACCGCTTACGCACCGATATTTTTATATAATTATATATTTTTAAAAACGAATTGCACAAGAAAGGATAGCAAGCAAAATCTAAATGTGTAGCTTCGAAAACCAAAATTCTCAAAACTAGCTACCCTTTACGCGCCGAGATTTTTGTATATCTATATATTTTAAAAAACTAATTGCACAAGGAAGGATAGCGACCAAAACATAGATGTGCAGCTCCGAAAACGGAAATTCTCAAAACTGGCTACCGCTTACGTACCGAGATTTTTATATAATTATATATTTTAATAAACGAATTGCACTTAGATGGAAAGCGAGCAAAGCCAACCTGAGCAGCTCCGAAAACGGAAATTCTCAAAACTGGCTACCCCTTACGCACCGAGATTTTTATATAATTATATATTTCAAAAAACGATTGCACATAGAAGGAAAGCGAGTAAAGCCAACATGTGCAGCTCCGAAAACGGAAATTCTCAAAACTGGCTACCCTTTACGCGCCGTGAATTCAATATAAATATATATTTTAAAAAACGAATTGCACATAGAAGGAAAGCGAGCAAAGCCAACATGAGCAGCTCCGAAAACGGAAATTCTCAAAACTGGCTACCCCTTACGCACCGAGAATTTTATATAATTATATATTTTAAAAAACGAATTGCACAAGAAAGGATAGCAAGCAAAATCTAAATGTGTAGCTTCGAAAACCAAAATTCTCAAAACTAGCTACCCTTTACGCGCCGAGATTTTTGTATATCTATATATTTTAAAAAACTAATTGCACAAGGAAGGATAGCGACCAAAACATAGATGTGCAGCTCCGAAAACGGAAATTCTCAAAACTGGCTACCGCTTACGTACCGAGATTTTTATATAATTATATATTTTAAAAAACGAATTGCACTTAGATGGAAAGCGAGCAAAGCCAACCTGAGCAGCTCCGAAAACGGAAATTCTCAAAACTGGCTACCCCTTACGCACCGAGATTTTTATATAATTATATATTTCAAAAAACGATTGCACATAGAAGGAAAGCGAGCAGAGCCAACACGAGCAGTTCCGAAAACAAAAATTCTAAAAACTAGCTACCCTTTACGCACCGAGTATTCTATAGAAATATTTAGTAAAAAAATAAAAACGATTGCACATAGAAGGAAAGCGAGTAAAGCCAACATGTGCAGCTCCGAAAACGGAAATTCTCAAAACTGGCTACCCTTTACGCGCCGTGAATTCAATATAAATATATATTTTAAAAAACGAATTACACAAGGATGGATAGCGAGCAAAGCCAACATGAGCAGCTCCGAAAACGGAAATTCTCAAAACTGGCTACCGCTTACGCACCGATATTTTTATATAATTATATATTTTTAAAAAAGAATTGCACTTAGAAGGAAAGCGAGCAAAGCCAACATGAGCAGCTCCGAAAACGGAAATTCTCAAAACTGGCTACCCCTTACGCACCGAGATTTTTATACAAATATATCTTTTAAAAATCGAATTGCACGAGGAAGGATAGCCAGCAAAACCGGGATTTACAGCTCCGAAAACGGAAATTCTCAAAACTAACTACCCTATACGCGCCGAGATTTTTATATATCTACATATTTAAAAAAACGAATTGCACAAGAAAGGATAGCAAGCAAAATCTAAATGTGTAGCTTCGAAAACCAAAATTCTCAAAACTAGCTATCCTTTACGCGCCGAGATTTTTGTATATCTATATATTTTAAAAAACTAATTGCACAAGGATGGATAGCGACCAAAACATAGATGTGCAGCTCCGAAAACGGAAATTCTCAAAACTGGCTACCGCTTACGTACTGAGATTTTTATATAATTATATATTTTAAAAAACGAATTGCACTTAGATGGAAAGCGAGCAAAGCCAACCTGAGCAGCTCCGAAAACGGAAACTCTCAAAACTGGCTACCCCTTACGCACCGAGATTTTTATATAATTATATATTTCAAAAAACGATTGCACATAGAAGGAAAGCGAGCAGAGCCAACACGAGCAGTTCCGAAAACAAAAATTCTAAAAACTAGCTACCCTTTACGCACCGAGTATTCTATAGAAATATTTAGTAAAAAAATAAAAACGATTGCACATAGAAGGAAAGCGAGTAAAGCCAACATGTGTAGCTTCGAAAACCAAAATTCTCAAAACTAGCTATCCTTTACGCGCCGAGATTTTTGTATATCTATATATTTTAAAAAACTAATTGCACAAGGATGGATAGCGACCAAAACATAGATGTGCAGCTCCGAAAACGGAAATTCTCAAAACTGGCTACCGCTTACGTACCGAGATTTTTATATAATTATATATTTTAAAAAACGAATTGCACTTAGATGGAAAGCGAGCAAAGCCAACCTGAGCAGCTCCGAAAACGGAAACTCTCAAAACTGGCTACCCCTTACGCACCGAGATTTTTATATAATTATATATTTCAAAAAACGATTGCACATAGAAGGAAAGCGAGCAGAGCCAACACGAGCAGTTCCGAAAACAAAAATTCTAAAAACTAGCTACCCTTTACGCACCGAGTATTCTATAGAAATATTTAGTAAAAAAATAAAAACGATTACACATAGAAGGAAAGCGAGTAAAGCCAACATGTGCAGCTCCGAAAACGTAAATTCTCATAACTGGCTACCCTATACGCGCCGAGAATTCAATATAAATATATATTTTAAAAAACGAATTGCACATAGAAGGAAAGCGAGCAAAGCCAATATGAGCAGCTCCGAAAACGGAAATTCTCAAAACTGGCTACCGCTTACCCACCGAGATTTTTATATAATTATATATTTTAAAAAACGAATTGCACTTGAAAGGCAATCGAGCAAAGCCTAGTTGTGCAGCTCCGAAAACGTAAATTCTCATAACTGGCTACCCTATACGCGCCGAGACTTCAATATAAATATATATTTTAAAAAACGAATTGCACATAGAAGGAAAGCGAGCAAAGCCAACATGAGCAGCTCCGAAAACGGAAATTCTCAAAACTGTCTACCCCTTGCGTACCGAGATTTTTATACAAATATATCTTTTAAAAATCGAATTGCACAAGGAAGGATAGCCAGCAAAACCTAGATTTACAGCTCCGAAAACGGAAATTCTCAAAACTAGCTACCCTATACGCGCCGAGATTTTTATATATCTACATATTTAAAAAAACGAATTGCACAAGAAAGGATAGCAAGCAAAATCTAAATGTGTAGCTTCGAAAACCAAAATTCTCAAAACTAGCTACCCTTTACGCGCCGAGATTTTTGTATATCTATATATTTTAAAAAACGAATTGCACAAGGAAGGATAGCGACCAAAACATAGATGTGCTGCTCCGAAAACGGAAATTATCAAAACTAGCTACCCTTTACGCGCCGAGACTGCTAACTAAATATCTATTAAAAAAAAAAAAAAAAAAAACGATTGCACATAGAAGGAAAGCGAGCAGAGCCAACATGAGCAGCTCCGAAAACGGAAATTCTCAAAACTGGCTACCGCTTACGTACCGAGATTTTTATATAATTATATATTTTAAAAAACGATTGCACATAGAAGGAAAGCCAGCAAAACCGAGATGTGCAGCTCTGAAAACGGAAATTCTCAAAACTGGCTACCCTTTACGCGCTGAGATTTTTATATAATTATATATTTTAAAAAACGAATTGCACTTGAAAGGTAATCGAGCAAAGCCTACATTTGCAGCTCCGAAAACGGAAATTCTCAAAACTGGCTACCCCTTACGCGCCGAGTCTTCTATAGAAATATTTAGTAAAAAAAACGATTGCACATAGGAGGAAAGCGAGTAAAGCCAACATGTTGTAACGGAGGAGCACTAGGCTTCTCCGGTGACGAAAGCCGACGATGGTCCTGCATCGTCAGCGGGGAACGCCGTCTTCTGCACGTGGGATCGCTAGCCGTTGCCTAGTCGCGACAACGGCGTAGCGAGTAGTCTACCGGCGACCACGACTAAGAGAGGAGCTCAAGCGTCGAATAAAGCTCGAACAGCATCTCTTTCTTCTTCCTTCTCCGTGTCCGGAGAGCACCCTCGACCACCCGCCGTCCGTAACATTCTGGCATCCCTCGCGGGTCTCCGACACAGTAAACGTAAAGTGCGGAGAATATTAAAACTATTCGTTGAGTTTACCAACGAATAGATCGTTTTTACAAAAATTTCGGTCGCCGAGGCTCGGAATAATAATTAGTCCGGGCTAAAATCATCAAGGCCAACAGCCAGCCGCAGGACTCCGTCCACGAGATAGACGGCGGCAAATAAAGTCTAGTGCACTGGTGAGACGCCCTCAGCTCCAGCAGTTCGAGCAAGAAGTTGCCCAGGAAATCGAAAAACTCCTTCAGAGCAACCGGGCAACCACATCTTCACCAGCGCACAGGTCACCGATCGTTCTAGCACCAGGAAGGCCAGAGAACGCAGCGAGCCATTGCCTCCGCTACGTGATCGAATTCCGGTGCGGCGGTGAACTAGCCGTAGCAGCAGCCTAAAAATACGCGCCGCTCTACAAAAACAAACAGAAAACACGAAAATCAACGCACGTCGTGCGCCTCAAAGTCGACCTTCGGCCAACAAAGCCCGCCTGGGCCAACGATAGCCGTCAGCGCGGACCAGACGCTGACGTGCGAAGCAGCCGCAGGAAGCAGACAGCGCGCGCAACCAGACTCCGGCGCGAGCAGCAGCCCAGCTCCACAAGCCAGCTCTGCCAGCCCAGGTCTTCGCCCAGCAGCAACACTTCACGATGAATCCGAGCGTTCTTCTAATGTAAGTTTTTCTTTCCAATTATTCTTGAGCAGCTTGGCTACACGGGAGTACGCGTCGCGATTTATTCGAGAAAATAAAAAAAAAAGTGTTTCGTTTCTCTCGCGAGCGCCGCAATACATTTCGCGTCGAGTAAAATCTTCAGAATAAGAATTTTTCTTTTTGTCTTTCTCTCTCGTGAACGATGTTAACCAGAAGAAAAACATTCAAGACGAAATCTCGCCCAGCGAGCCGCGAAAGCCTAGACCGCGAAAACATTAAAGCTGTAAAGCGAATAAATAAAATTATTGATTTACATACTAATAATCCGCGGGTCGCACGCAAAGCTCTCGCGCGCACACTCAGCCGCGACGCTCTCTCTTCCGACGAGGCGAACGCGCCCGCCCGGGAGCAACCAGCGGACTTGCTGACCGGGGCGTACCGGCAGCAGCAAGGGAACGATTTTCCCAGTCGCACGGAGGACGAAAGCGGCGAATTCGAGCGACAAGTCGCGCCTAGCCCCGTAGACTCGGTGGACGGAGCACGTGCGGTCCCGACGACACAAAGAAAACCAACCAACGGCCTCGATTGGATCGGGTTAAATCAAAAACTGGCGGCATGGAATCTAAAGACCGACATGCGCCCCATGAGCGCCCCTAACGCGGGCACGCCGCTCCCCACCGCGCCGAACGACGGATTTAAGCGAAAGTCGCAAAAGGTTTTGCTGCCTATGCCGAGCAATCCAGCCGGCGGAAAATTTGAGCGCAGTAAGCAAGGAGCTTTTGCGCGATTCTCGCGAGCTGGCGCTAACCAGCATAACCTCGCCAGCACACTAAACCCGCTTCCCCCGTTCATGTTTCCGGTCGCATCGGTCCCAAATACGATGGGACAGTTAAATAAAAACACAAACCCGTTCGCGAACGAATTGCAAAGGGGCGCGCCCGAGCGACAAGCAAGGAGCACTGGTGCGTACGGTCCAGCTCTTGTTGTGAAAGAGACACGGCGGCTTTCCAACGCATCCGAGCGCCCAGTATCGCGTACCGTCAGCGTAGCGAGCACAGTAATCGGGAGCGCGTGCACCGCCAGAAGCAGCCAGGGTGGCACGGATTTCGCAGCCCTGTCCGAGCACATGGAGTCTATCGAGGCAAAGCTGTCAGCAAAGATCGACAGCTTGGCGGAAAAGATCGATAGTAGAGCCGGGCCCAGCCACGCGAAAAATCTTAACGTGCACGAAGCGATAAGGGAAGAAGTCGGAAAGCAAGTCGACATCCTTCGCGAAATTCGCGAATCAAGCTTAGCAAGCACCATGCCGATTCAAACGCCGCCAAGTCGAAAGTTGACGAGTCAGGAGCCGCGGCGCCAAGAGCCCGTACACCTGAATTCCTCGGGCAAAACACCGGCGTGCAAAGAATCGGCAGGTCTCGACAGGCGGCCGACGAAAAATCGAGACCCCAAAACCGCGCAGCTCATTGAACTCGCAGAATCCTCGAGCAGCGACAGCGCGGCAGACACCGAGTCTGACATCGAAGCGGTCACGGAAACGCGGCGAAACGGCGGGACTCGCGCCGAAAAGCTCGTGCATAAAAAGACGGCGCAGCAAATACGGGCCAAGGCCGAAGCAGCAGCCCGAACCGCAGTGCGCGAGGTGTCAAGCGGTACGACGGGCCAGAATAAAAATAAACATCACGCATACGCTGGCGGCTTCTACCCGTCGGACGACGATCCGGAATCAGATCCGTCTGATAAAGACGGCAAGGGAAAAAAGCCGGACAAGCCGGGTAATCGGAAGCAGGACGCTGCCAGAAACCCGGCACGTCGGCAGCCGCGCCGCGGCGATAATCGGCCACCGTCAGATGACCCTGACGATGATCCGTCGGATGGCAGCGACGAGAGCGAGAGCGACGAGGACGACGGCGACAAGGGTCCCGAAACCCCGCGCATAAAGAAAAACAAAAATGAAATTGGGAGCGGCACGAGTAAGGGCGAGAAAAATCTGCTCCCCCCGAAAGTGTCATTTAACCAGGCGATCGGGAGTCTGCCCGATTTTGACGGAGACCCAGACAATCTCAGCCTGTTCAGCCGAGCAGTGCGCAACGTGTTAAAATCACACCCGGCGCACGAAGACTACATCCTAATGTATGTCGCCAAAAAGCTCACAGGAGAAAAAACCAAGGGCTACCGCACGCGCATCGGAAGTTACACTTCCGTGGAAGCCCTACTGCTCGACTTGACCCTACACTTCGCAAATGTGAGCGTAGCGGACAAGATAATGGCAGAGATTCGCGCTGTCAAGCAAGGCAGTGCGGAGCCAGCAGGAGATTACGGTCTGCGCGTCGAGAGACTAATCAATCGTTACTCGACGATTATCGAATCGGCGCCAGACCTATCCAAAGCGGAAAGGCGACTGCGCGAGCGCCTAGCTCAAGAAGATGCACTAGAGCAATTTTTGCTCGGCTTCAAGGCACCGCTAGAGCACCTGGTGCGAGGTAAAAATCCGACCAGCCTGAAAGCCGCGACAACCACGGCAATCGGTTTCGAGGCTAAACAGAGCGGTCGAGGAACCCTGAGCACCTCGCTGGGCCCCGAAAATGGGCAGGCGCAGGTGCGTCGTGCGAAGGCTGAGCAAGCTCGGCCAAACAACGGCGCGCGAGGCGCTGCAGATAGCTCGCCAAAGCCACAACCGGTCTCGGGCGATGGCCCCGAGAAGTATTGTCCGTACTGCAATAAGTATAACCATTCGCTTAGCAAATGTAAGACAATAGCCCGACATGTCGAGTTGCAATTGATCAAAAATCCAAATTACTCCAACGATGATAATCAAGGTGGCGGCGACAATAATCGCAACAACGGCGCTAGCAATCGCGGCAGTAATAATAACCGCAAGTATAACAAGAAAGACTCCCAAAACAACAACAAAAAAGGCAAGCGTGACCGCTCTAGCGACAGCAATGGTCGTAACCAAGAGAGCGGAGAGCAAGCCGACAAAAATAACAAAAATAATTTAAACTAAAAACACGTTCGCTACAATCCTCAAGTAGTGAGCGTAAAAACGCCGAGCAAGTGAAGGACGAATATCAGCTGACAGCGGCTACTAGCATAACATTCATCGTCACGGATACGCAACCGCCGATCGTAGCTGTAGATTGCCCGCAAATGTTTAAACGCAGAGGCAAATTCTACGCCGATTCGGGAGCGGATATCTCAGTAATAAAAATCGAGGAATTGGCACCGGGCTATCCTATCGACACTGATAAGATAGTGAAAATTCAGGGAGTGACCGAAGGCACAGCCTTCACACTTGGCCAAGCAGAAATCCAAATAAATGGATTACCCTGCAGTGTACAAGTGGTAAAAAATGATTTCCCGATAGAAAATGCAGGAATCATCGGCTGGGACGTAATCGACAAGCACAATGGCTGTGTCGATGCGCTCAGCAAAAGCCTCAAGCTAGGTGCGACCCACCTACCTTTCGAGGCTGACGAAAAAATCACAATCCCTCCGCGTGTCAAAATGGCCATCAGCGCACCTCTAAAAAACCACGACGTAAAAGTCGGGTGGGTCCCACTGTACGACCTTCACCCCGACCTATTATTCGGCAATTTCGTTTCCGAAAATCGGAACGGCCGTGTGCACGGTGAGTGCATAAACGTCAGTGACTCTGAAATAACGATATCTGCCCCGATGGTCGAGTTACTCGAATGCGAAGAAATCGCTAACCCGCTATACCAGGCCGATGAGGACGGCTCAGCCGAAAATGTCGCCACATTCACTGCCAGCTTAAGACGCTTATTCGGCACAGAAAACCCAAATGAAAAATATCGCGAGGTATCTAACCTCAACCGCGAGCTGCAGTCGAACGCCGAAAAAAGGCGCGCCAGAGTCGACAAAATTATGAGTTTAGCAGACCTCGAGGGATGCAGCGAAGCGGAGAAAAACATAATCCGCGAAATC
This sequence comes from Nasonia vitripennis, assembly GCF_009193385.2. Classification (NCBI taxonomy): domain Eukaryota; kingdom Metazoa; phylum Arthropoda; class Insecta; order Hymenoptera; family Pteromalidae; genus Nasonia; species Nasonia vitripennis. The sequence goes on from NW_022279657.1 coordinate 889,158, forward strand.
GTTGACGAATTCGCCGGTGTGTTCGGGCTCGAAGGGGAACCTCTTCCCGCGACCCACCTGTTACAGCACAAAATAGTGCTGAAATCAAACAGGCCTATAAGGAACCACCGCTTTCGCTTCCCGCCTGCTATAAAGGAGCACATGATTCGCGAGCTAGCAAAGCTACGCGAGCAAAACATCGTGGTGCCTTCTAACTCTAATTACTCGTCGTCGCTGTGGATAGTCCCGAAAAAACCAGATGCCAGCGGAAACAAACGATTCCGGCTAGTAACTGATTTTCGAGGACTCAACGAGGAAACAGAGGGAAGTTGCCACCCTCTCCCGTTCACAAGCGACATTTTGGAGCATCTCGCGACGGCTAATTTTATAACCGTCATGGACCTCAAACAAGGGTACCACCAGATCGAGATGCATCCCGACTCGGCGCACCTTACAGCGTTTTACGCTCCCGACGGCAACCATGGCAACCAGCTGTTGCAATTCAACAGGATGGCGATGGGCCTGAAATCTACCTTGATGACCTCATGGTATTCGGCGGGACATTCGACGAGCACAATAAGCGTCTGCGACGAGTGCTCAAGCGGCTACTCGAAGCAAATATGACTGTCGAGCCAAAGAAATGCCAATTTCTGAAGAAAGAGGCCCAAGTGCTCGGGCATATAGTCGGGGGCGGTCTGATCAAAACAGACCCGGCGAAAACTCACGCCATGGCCAATTACCCGACGCCCACCGACGCCAAAAAGCTAAAACAAGCTCTCGGCTTGTTTAGCTAATACAGGCGATTCATACCCGATTTTTCAAAAATCGCATATCCCCTATTCAAACTCCTACAAAAAGATATAAAATTCCAATGGGGGAAAGCAGAAAAAACTGCATTCGAAAATCTCCGAAAATTAATGGCGGAGGAGCCGGTTTTGAAAGCACCAGTCTTATCAGAACCTTTTATCGTGACGACGGATGCGAGCGACTACGCCCTTGGCGCAATTTTAAGCCAAGGAAAAATAGGCGCGGACCACCCGTGCGCATACGCATCGCGCTGCTTAAAGGGCAGCGAGCTACGTTATCCGACGTACGATAAAGAGCTTCTTGCCGTTGTTTTTGCTAAAGAGCAGTTTAAGCCTTATTTATACGGCAGAAGATGGACCTTGGTAACGGACCACGAACCATTGAAGCATTTTCATACGTCCAAAAAGCCAGACCTATGCTTTAATAGGCTCAAGGCTGCGCTAAACGGCTATGACTTCGACGTCGTGTATCGGCCGGGCATTAAAAACTCGAACGCCGACGCGCTCTCTCGCAATCCGGTACTAGCAGAAGGCGAAGTAAACCCGGATTTGCCGCGCTACGAGCTCTACGAGCTCGCTGACCAGCAGGTAAAGGAAAACCCTGACGAAGAAGCAGGTGCCCCTCCGGGAAGAGTCTTCCGTGCACGCGCCGTAAAAAAGCAAAACTAAAAGGCGGGAAAGAAAGAACGCGTGTCTGAATCAAGCTCTAGCGACGCATCAAATCGCGGTTTAAGCAAAAAACCTCGGCAAGATAACGCACTAATTTACGAGCGCAACGAGTGCGTGGCGGTTAGAAACGAGTTCAACGGATATTACATCTGTCGCGCGTTACACGATGTTCACCAAGGCGACGAAAAAATCGCTGTTCAATGGTTTACGGAAACCAAAAATCTAAAACACGTGTACGCGCCGGATTACCGTGACGCGGTTTGGTTTGATTCCATATTAACCAGCGCATCCTTGAAACGGCTCGACAGAAATCATTATCTGCTGGGCGCCGCGGAACGTACGCGCATAGACGCAATCTTACGCGAAGCCATTGAATTTATCGCCGACGCACCAGCTCCGAAGCCTCCGGAAATTTCGGCAGTTGCAGCCGAATTTTCGGATTCCGACCAATCAATGAAGTCGGTAGCATCAGCGCTTTCTAGCTCTTCGGGATTTTCGTTACTCCCTCCGGAGTTGCGCCCGGTTGCAAAATACGTGTGGCCCTCCGAGCGAAAAACTCGCGGGTCGGAAAAAACAAAAATGACAGTATCGCGAAAATCGCGCGAATTGGGCAATTCAAGCAGCGAGGAAAGCATACGGATCTCGCCGTCGGGAAAAATCGCAAACGTGATCGACGAGCCGCAGATCTTCTCTTTCCCTCAAAGGGTTTTTTCGCGAAGCCCGAGCCCTCCGCAGAGCCCACAGACGCGCGTCACGCCTGAACCACCCATAATGACTAAAAGCCCTTTGCGTCCTACGGCTGCCGAATTTAAAATGCCGGCGTCCACTCAAGCCAGCCAACCGCGCGATAGCAGCAACGCGCCGCGTGCTGAGAGTGCGCTAGCTGAGCCGCCGGGACCCAAGTCAGGCTCAACGTGGCCATGGTCAGGTAATAAAACCAAGAAAAAACTAAGGGTAAATATCGAAGGGAAAGACTTCGATGGAAAAGGCGGCGTCCGCATCGAATGTTGGGAATTAAACTCAAGCGTCGCGCCACAGGATAAAATAATACCTGCACGAGTGGAAAACTCCCAGCAGCGTACACGCGCGCGCGAGCTGTCCGCAAGGAAAGACAACGCCATGGCGATAAGCAAAAGCCCAGTCAGCTCGGAAAAAGAGACTGCTGCGGGTAACGCGAGTGCGCCTAGCGGAAAAAACAGCTCCAAGAACGGTCGCAACGAGAGTGGCAAAAAAGCACCCGAGTCGGGCAGCCTTACGCCAGCCGTCGTATCACCGCCAAAATCAGCCGCGTGCATGACACACCCGGCAATGATTCCGTCCCCCCCCCTCGTCAGTGGGTCCAAACGAGGATTTTGCGGGAATACTGCGGAATTATGAGCGCGGCCCGCAGCCGTCTGACGAAAATTCGTCAGCAAGCTCGGGCAACGCGTGCATATGCGTATATATTCGCAAAAAGCGCTGCGCTGAGCCTCTCGCCCAACTGCGACGCTCAAACAAGATTCCTAGTGCTCCGCCAGGAAATTGTTTGTTTTACTCGCTCATAAAAATTACGAAGCTGAGTATATCGGCTACGGAGCTGAGGCGCATGTTGCTAGACTCCCCATGGCTCGGATCATGCGGAGAGCCGTCTTTGGCACACGAAATCCTGAATTCTCGCTCTGAATACGGCAATATAGATTGCGTATTCATATTCGCGAACGAATTCAAAGTGAATGCGTGCATTCATTACGACCTCCCTGGGGGCAAGCGAATATTTTGTCACATCCTAGTGCCAGGCGCAACCGACACTATCCATTTAAATCTCTTAGGGCAGCATTTCACGCCCTATATTCGTCAAAAAACCCCCGAGGCGCAAAGGAAACGCCTAAGTCCAAGGCGAAGCCGCTCGCCTTCTAGCGGAAGCGAGGATGGGCGAGCAAAATCGCCAGTTTTCGGGTTGAAAAAGCGTTCGAAGAAGAAAAATCGGCGCGCCACCTCACCACCGGCAGCTGAGCATAGTAAAACCGGCAAGTTCGGCGGCCAGCAGGTCGCAAGCTCGGCAATTACGTCGCCCGCAGCTGTGCCCCCGGTCGTTCCGGACCAAGCAGCATCAACCGCGGAGCTCGCCGCGCAGGAAAATCATTCAGCACAGTCGAAAGCAGACCAAATGTCGTATGAGTACCTGGATTTTCCATCGGCAGCTGCACCGTTCGAAGACAGCCCGCCACTGCACGAGCCGGCAGCGCCAGACAGCACCCAGCTGAGCGCCACCGAAGGTCAGAGCAGGGCAAGCACCGATGGCAATGAGTCGCTGCAGGCCACACCGCGAACACATAGCAGGGCAGCATCAGCGATAAATAACTGCAGCGCCAGCAGCGACAACGCAGCATCGTCCGACGACGAGCGCACCGCAGCTGCTAGAGAAGCTGCTGTTAAAAATGACAAATTAAAGCGCTACACAGTAGCAAAAGCGAGACCTCCTCGCGAAAAGCCGCCGTGGGCATGCCCGGACGGTCAAGAGCCCCCAGCTTTCGTTCACTTGCAGAGCTACAACGAACATCCCTTTCGCTTCAAGGAAAACCTAGTTTACCTGGTTTCGGCCGACGGAGTTTTGTCCACCGAAATTCAGGAAGCTTTATGCGAAAGAGGATATATAAACCCATTCGATTTGACTGAAAACGAGTTCAAATTGGGCGAGATAAATGTTACGGCCTGCAGGAATTTTAAGCTGTTCGGAGTATATATCAAAAATCACTTCGAAGATCGGCCGCTTCGCGCCGACTTGCGAAAATGTCTAAAAACCTTAAAAACGTTATATTAAAGGAAAATATCCGCAGCATAGCTCTGATTAGAGATCTGGCGATGCTCACGGTATCCGAGTGGACAAACTTCGTCGAGTTATTCGACAATATTTTTGCCGGAGTTGCATTAATTGCAATTCTGTACAAAAATAATTTGCCAGCCCCCCCAGTCTCTGAGCGCTTTAATCTCATTAAAGAGTATCACGAGGCAACAATGGGAGGGCATCGGGGCAAAAATAAAACATACAGCAAAATCGCCAATGATTTTTATTGGCGAAATATGCGCCCCGATGTAAAGCAATTTGTCGCTCGCTGCCCAACGTGCCAGAGCAATAAGCTGGTCCGAATAAAAACTAGGCTACCCATGCTTATCAGCAACACGCCATCGATGCCATTTGCTCATATCGCCATAGATTTCTATGGGCCGTTGGAACGTTCCAAACACGGGAACAGATATATTTTGTCGGCGCAGGATATGCTCACAAAATATATAGTCCTAACGCCAGCAAGGCATGCGAATGCGGACGAGGTCGCGCGAATTCTCACGGAGAAAATTATTTGTGTTTTTGGACCACCTGCCGCATTGGTCTCGGACCAAGGTAGCCATTTTCAAAATAAAATTCTGGAGGAATTCGCTAGGATCTTCAAAATAAACAAATTTTGCACTACGGCATATCATCCGCAGGCAAACGGCTCGATCGAGCGTATGCACCATACGCTGACCGAGTACCTGCGGAAGTATGTAAGACGTGCCGATACTTGGGATGAATGGACGGCCGTATGCCAGCATGCATACAACTGTACCGAGCACGAGAGCACTCGGTACTCGCCGCACGAGCTGCTCTTCGGCTTCAAGCCAAGAACGCCATCCAGCTTCCCCCGAGTCAGCGACGATATGTCCTATAACAATTATTTGACCGAGATGACAAACAATCTCACGGCCCTGCAAACGACGGCGGCCATGAACTTGGTGCAATCCAAGTATCGGTCAAAACACTACTACGATCGTAAATTAAACTCGAAGCATTTTCGGGAAGGCGAAATCGTCTTTCTGATAAATGAGCCCAAGAAAAACAAATACCTTAAAGAATACCGCGGGCCCTTCGAGATAATTGCGATCAACCGCAAGACTAATAACGTGACGTTGCAAAACGACGAGATAACAAAAGTCGTGCACGTCAACAAAATCGAACGGCCGAGCGAGCTAGCAAGAAACGTAGACTTATCGGATTCCGACCGTGCAAGTTAGGACGTTTTTTTTTCCTGTTTTTTTGCGCGCCCCCGGGCGTAGCGCAAAAAAAAAACAACGTCCTAACCTCAAGATTTAAAAATGAATAAATGAAAGACACTCCCAGCGCGTCAAAAGCCAGCTGCTCATTTCAGCAACATAGATATAAGGTGCTTTTACCATTAATTGCAGGCTATGCGCAGCCTGCGTGCTAGGGATCGAGGAAACTCCCCAGGTCCACAGCCCAGGGCGTTTCGTGCAGGAGTTAAAACAGAACTTGGGGTTGATCACCGAGAAGATTGCACCCCTCTCAACATCCAGTACTAACTGGAAGTTAATAGAAAAAATCGACCTGAACGAATTCTTCCAAGCGAGTAAAGTTTTGGTCGATCGCGTGTCAACCGCCGCTCGAGCATCCATCCGCGTTGCGATGCCGCCGGGTTGATCAAAGAAGCCGAATCCGTCACCGCGCAGGCTGAACGCGTTATAAAATTGATACAAACGGATAGCAGCGGACACCAAGCCCCACGGGAGCGCCGCGCCATACTACCCTTTATTGGCTCACTCCACAAATGGCTATACGGTACACTAACGGAAGCCGATGAAGCTGAGATTCAAGCGGCAGTGCAAAGGATCGCAGAAGATACTCGTCTGACAGCCGCGTTATTGGCGAATCAGACCGAAATAGTTGAACACGAGTTATCACACTTGAAAAAGAGGATGCGCAAACTTGAATCATTTGCAGTAGTGTTGGAAAATAATTCGGCCAAAAACCTCGCCAACATTAATAGCCTGGATGTCGAAATGAACATTAAGACAACTCTATTGCAGTTCAAAGCCGACACCGAGCTGATTAATACAGCAATACTATTTGCAGTCAAGGGTCTGATTCACCCAAAAATCCTAGCGCCGGAGACGATCGCCCAAGCGGCGAAATCGGTAGAGGATTCACTTTCTCACGCGAAATTTCCATTATCTCCGGGCGATTTTTCCGTCATTCCGATAATGGAAATATCGAGAGTGGCAATCCTATTCTCCAACGGATACTTAATTTATCACATTGCAATACCGCTGGTAGATGTCGAGGAATTTAATCTCTTTAAGGCATCTCCGATACCCACAGTGCAAAGCATCCTTAATAGTGCTCACACGGCCGCTTACATATGGCCAGTGCACACCTATTTTGCGATAAGCACGTCAAATCTCACCTACCTTCCGATCCCTGCAGAAGAAGTGCGCAAATTGCGCAAATTGCAGGACACACTGATTGTGGTCAACCCGGAACCATTGCGCGAGATCAGTGACAGCGTATCGTGCGAGATCAAAGTCGCCGCGGGCCGTAAGATAGAAAGCCCGGAGGTATGCGACATCCGCTTAAAAAGATTACGCGAATCATTCTGGCTGCGCCTACACCGAGCTAACACCTGGGTGTATTCAGCCAGAGAACGGGAAAATATTTACATACAGTGCCCAAAAAAGGAGCTTGTCACCGCACAGATAAGCGGCGCAGGAGTCCTCGAACTCCGCGAGGGGTGCGCAGCGCACACGGCAAGTGCGCGCCTGGTCGCCTCTCATATAATAACAAAGCAGCTAGAGACGCTATCTCTCGGCGCCTTGCAATTCAACATGTCCAAAATATGGGCACATGTAAACGAGTCTTCTGCCGCAGCGGCAGATCTCAAGCAAGCCATCGCTATCGGCACCGAGCATCGCGCCGATGACGCGCACGGCTCGGACCTCGACAACTTGAAAGCAGGCGAGAGCTTGCGCGAGATTACGGCAAGAGCACGTGACATTGCCTACAGGAAGAAAACAGAGTTCGAACTCAAGGACCTAAGCGGACACACCGGCATTTTGAGCTGGGTATCCTGGTCCTCGTTGAGCATCGTACTCATCTGCGTCGTCGCAGTATGGTGCTTCATGCGCTATCGTGCTCAGCAACCCATGCGCGACCTTGCGCGCCAGCAGCGCGACCTCATGCAACTGGAGGCCGCACGCAGCTTTGCACAGCTGTCAGCCAGTAGAAGGGCCGCCGAAGCCGCGAACGCGCAATAGCTTCCCTTCTCCCCCCTTCAGGGCCCTCGTGTAAAAACAAAAAAAAAGAACGCGCGAAACGGCCAGGGACAAAGAAACGCGCGCCACTTTTCCAAAAACAATAAATTAAAATTTTAATACAAAATATAATACCCAAATACCGGTAACGCCGCGTCGCGCGAAGCAAGCACGAACGGAGCTACGGAGCTCTGGAGTTTTATCGCGCGGGCCGATAACGCGTGCCTCTATTTCTATAAGAATAATCTAATCGCCAAAATAGCCAAGCTGCCGCTATGGCAAGAAAAATATCCAAGCGATATGATGCGCTGCATAACGCGCAATTTTGTTATATATACATATATGCATGTAGGTTATAATAAGAAAAATAACAAAATATACACATTTATATGCCATATCCTACAAATTAGAATGTTATAGCTTATAAGGAAATACCGTAAGTTGCGAATGCAAGTACGCCATGAGGCTTATAATTATATTAATAAATGTAAACACACTATGTTATAGCTTATAAGGCAATACCGTAAGTGGCGAATGCAAGTACGCCATGAGGCTTATAACTATATTAAGAAATGTAAACATACTAATATTAAAAAAAAAAAAAAAAAAAAAATATGTATCGAGCTCCGCCTCTAAAAAAAAACTCTGTGAGACAGCAGCGGCTGTCGAAAGACAACATCCGCGCCGACTCACACACACACACACACACATACGCACACATATCAACGCTTAACAGATTTTTTTTTAAGAGAAAAACAAAGAGAACTGACATTACGGAGTCAGCAGGATTTAGAAACCCAATGCGCTTCTAATGCGCTGTGCTCAAGCACTGGCATCCCAGAAAATAGAAAAAAAAAGAAGTAAAAACATGTACACATACATATACCCTCAGGCGAGGAGCGCGCGACAGCGCGCCCCGTCGCCTTACACACTCAAGCAACGCACGCACGGCTCCGCCGGCGACCCTGTTTTTTGAGGGCGCCGAGGACGTCAAACGCGCGCCCAAGGGCGTGTAACGGAGGAGCACTAGGCTTCTCCGGTGACGACAGCCGACGATGGTCCTGCATCGTCAGCGGGGAACGCCGTCGCCTGCGTTTCTCACGCTCAGAAGTGCAGTGGATGCACTTCTGCACGTGGGATCGCTAGCCGTTGCCTAGTCGCGACAACGGCGTAGCGAGTAGTCTACCGGCGACCACGACTAAGAGAGGAGCTCAAGCGTCGAATAAAGCTCGAACAGCATCTCTTTCTTCTTCCTTCTCCGTGTCCGGAGAGCACCCTCGACCACCCGCCGTCCGTAACAATGTGCAGCTCCGAAAACGGAAATTCTCAAAACTGGCTACCCATTACGCGCCGAGAATTCAATATAAATATATATTTTAAAAAACGAATTACACAAGGATGGATTGCGAGCAAAGCCAACATGAGCAGCTCCGAAAACGGAAATTCTCAAAACTGGCTACCGCTTACGCACCGAGATTTTTATATAATTATATATTTTAAACAAAGAATTGCACTTAGAAGGAAAGCGAGCAAAGCCAACATGAGCAGCTCCGAAAACGGAAATTCTCAAAACTGGCTACCCTTTACGCGCCGTGAATTCAATATAAATATATATTTTAAAAAACGAATTGCACTTAGATGGATAGCGAGCAAAGCCAACATGAGCAGCTCCGAAAACGTAAATTCTCAAAACTGGCTACCCGTTATGCACCGAGATTTTTATATAATTATATATTTCAAAAAACGATTGCACATAGAAGGAAAGCGAGCAGAGCCAACACGAGCAGTTCCGAAAACAAAAATTCTAAAAACTAGCTACCCTTTACGCACCGAGTATTCTATAGAAATATTTAGTAAAAAAAACAAACGATTGCACATAGAAGGAAAGCGAGTAAAGCCAACATGTGCAGCTCCGAAAACGGAAATTCTCAAAACTGGCTACCCCTTACGCACCGAGAATTTTATATAATTATATATTTTAAAAAACTATTGCACATAGAAGGAAAGCGAGCAGAGCCAACATGTGCAGCTCCGAAAACGGAAATTCTCAAAACTGGCTACCCTTTACGCGCCGAGAATTTTATATCATTATATATTTTAAACAACGAATTGCACATAGAAGGAAAGCGAGCAAAGCCAACATGAGCAGTTTCGAAAACGGAAATTCTCAAAACTGGCTACCGCTTATCCACCGAGATTTTTATATAATTATATATTTTAAAAAACGAATTGCAGTTGAAAGGCAATCGAGCAAAGCCAACATGAGCAGCTCCGAAAACGGAAATTCTCAAAACTGGCTACCGCTTACGCACCGAGATTTTTATATAATTGTATATTTTAAAAATCGAATTGCACAAGGAAGGATAGCCAGCAAAACCGAGATGTGCAGCTCCGAAAACGAAAATTCTCAAAACTGGCTACCGCTTACGTACCGAGATTTTTATATAATTATATATTTTAAAAAACGAATTGCACTTACAAGGTACCCAACCCGATCTCACCGATTTTGATGATTTTCATATATGTTGTAGAACATAAAAAAAGAAGAGACACGTATTTTTTTTTATCGGCTAATTTTCACTTTTAAGGGGTAAAAACCTCCCCTAAAGTTAACCCCCAAAAAGCGTTTTTTTTAAATATCTCGGCTTAAAATTAATATTTTTCATTGAAACAAATTGGAGGTTATTTCTTACAAAAAGAGCAAGTATTTCATGGTGATTTGAAGAGTAAGGGTATTATCCCCTATTTTTTAGGGGTTGAAAACATATATTTTTTGGCATAATTTTATAATAAAAATGTTTAAACCGACTAAAAAAAATTGGAAAAAATGTTTAAACATCCTTAATAACAAAATTTAGTTGACGTCTTTCGGTGTTTTCATAAATATTACCCCTAAGGGGGTAAACCACCCCTAACACAAAATAACTGTAAATATGTAATTCAATACATAATATTTCGTAGAAAGTTTGTATATAGAGGTTTTCTAGGTCGCTGATTACAAATCTGTTATCAGATTTTGAAAATTCAAAATGGCGGATCCAATATGGCGGACGGAAATATCGAAAAAAAATTTTATATAATAAAAAAGTTTTAAACGACTAAAAAATTTTGAAAAAATTTGTAAACATCTATAATAAACAAATTAAGTTTTTCGGTTTTTTCATAGATACTTCCCCTTAGGGGGGTAAACCACCCCTAACACAAAATAACTATAAGTATACTTCAATCCATAATATTTTGTAGAAGGTTTGTATATAGAGGTTTTCGAGGTCGCTGATTACAAATCTGTTATCAGATTTTGAAAATTCAAAATGGCGGATCCAATATGGTGGACGGAAATATCGAAAAAAAATTTTAACTTTCAAATAAACTTGTATACAAATGTGTGATCTTTGTAGCCTGTACATGTGAACTAAAGAGCCTTAAACCCTAAACCCCTAAAGAACAAATAGGCTAAATGGTTGTGCATTTTAACCAAACGACTCCAAACCCCTAACCTCCAGACAAGCCGAAGGCCTATGCTTTACCGTAGACACGAGTATAGATATATTACCGATATTTTATTCTATCATTTTGTATGTAACAAATAACGTCTCGTTTTATGTTTCAATCAAAGATTATTTATTTTTCTGCTTTTATAAATTAGCATAATTTCAAAAGTAATTTCATAAATTATAAAGTATTTCATAAATTGCATAATTATATAATTTTATAAATTCAAAAAGTCCACACTTTTTTGCAAATGAAAAAACATAGGTTAATAAAATTAGTTTATCAAACTCTTTTGCGTTTTGTAATAAAATTTAATGTTGTCAAACTTGGGAGTTTTTCATTGTTACAATTATTTCGTAAGCCAAACGTTTTTTAGATGAATTCTCGAAGTAATGATTATTGTATCTATAGTAAAATATTTACAGTCTGGAATTCCATAATAATACTATTTGATACGATTTAATGAATTTATCAAAAAATCTAAATTTAATAATAAATATTATTGTAATTATTATTATTATTTTTCATTATCATTGCTATTATCAGTATTACTGTTATTATTGCTATTGCAATTATGCTTATTCTTCTTCTTCTTATTATTATTATTATATTACTATGATAATTTTTGTTATTGGTAAAAATACATAAAAGAATATTAATACTCGAACTTCATTTGCAATTAAAGAACACGTTGTTATTGAAAGGGAATTTTATATGCATTCATTAGTTTAATGAATGTTATCGTACATTCAATGATAATTCCACAGATCTTTCACTGTCTTTCACTCATAAAAGTTGTTGACAATATGTGCTAATCAGTATGTTCTTTTTTTAGATTGTTTTCATCGAGTGTTTACCTCAGCTGCCTGTGTTATTTTTTAGGCAGTGAGTGAGTTTTGTGGATATTCTAGTTCGATGCCGGAAAGTACGAATTTTTGTTTGTCAGTGGTATCATACAGTTGTAGAAAATTTTCTTTAGTGATTTTATATAGATTTACATTATTCAATTTCAAAGTGAATAAAAGTTGAATAAAACCAAAAATAGAGTTTTCCGAACATCACAAAGTGGAACGAGAATTCTTCTCCAATGCATAAATTAATGATTTGATTCAATTTACATTCACTCGTTTTATTCTGGTAGAAATGTAGCAGTCGTGCCTTACATGCAAAAACACAGCTTGTATAAATTTTACCGCTTGTTTTCATTTTAGATTGAAAAATGAAAATTAATCCGTTAAACGTTCTAAACTTATTATTAGCATACTTTCAAGCGTTAAACATACCAGATAGTGTCACGAATTATCACGAAACAGAGTTGGCCGAAAAAATAAAAGAAATTTTAATAGATGCAACACATGATTTCAACGATGTAGAAATGATTACTGATGACTCTTTGGATTTTCAAGAAGAGTATAAAGACCATAATGCGGAAATAATTGAAGATGAAGTGCAACATCATTTTCCTGATCCGGATATAGCACCAACAAATCAATGTACAGCAGATAATGAAGAACTAGATTTTGAATACAAAAAAAGAGCTGTAGAATTTTGGAGAAGTAGCAAAACGAAGCAAAATTTAAGTCTCAAAACAGTGCAAAACAGATTCAAAAAAGTATCATCTATTAGTCAGCTACGTCGTTGGGCTCATTCAATTAATAAAGGTGGCACGTATAGAGAAAAAGTAGCACAAATTTGTCAGTATACCCTGGATAATTTTCAAGCAGCTCTCGACAGTGGTTCAATTATCCATGATGAAGATATAATTCGATGGGCCTTACAAGCTAAAAAACAAATTGGTTTTAATGATATTAGATTCAAAGCTTCTAAACATTGGTTACTCAAATTTAAGCAAGCACACCGAATAGTTTCTAGGAAAATAAATAAGTTCATAACAAGAAAAACACTAGAAAGTAATGCAGAACTTACGGCTAAAGCTGAAGCATTTATCGATGACGTTAAATCGTGTATACCAAGGATTGGACTCAAAAATTTGTATAATACAGATCAGAGCGGATTTCAGCTAGAAATGCATTCTGGAAGAACATTAGCAGTAGAAGGAGAAAAGCAAGTGCAATGTCTGGTACAGTCAATTTCAGCAACAACGCATAGTTATACTATACAGCCACTAATATCAGCTACTGGACAACTGTTGTCACCGCTATTTCTTGTTTTAAAGGAACCAAGTGGCAAGTTTGGCCCTATTGTAGAACAAAACATATTTAGACCAGAAAACGTGTACGTGGAAGCATCCAAATCTGGAAAATTAACAACAAGTAAGGGAACTAATAACAATTTTTACATTGTAATATCGTTGATCAGTTAATTAGTAAGTCGTTTAATTGCAGATCACTTCAAAATCTGGTTGGAAAAAATATTTTATCCCTATGTAGGCCATCACTCAATACTATTACTTGATTCTTGGAGTGGTCATTGTGACAAAGTTATAGAAGAAACAATGCCACAAAATAAAATTATTAACATAAAAAAATTCCAACTGGAACCACAGGAAAAATACAACCACTTGATGTCTATGGATTCCGTATTTGGAAAAACTTTGTCCGAACATTTTCTGATAATGTAATGTTAATGGATCATGATATGAATTTACATGTGAGAAATAATATAATTAAACTTCAATCATTGGTTCACAACCAACTGTCTTCACCGAGATATATAGATTTGTTTAAATATTCCTGGTATAAAAGCGGTTACGTCAATGAAAAACCAGATAAATTTGATAATCCTATAGATTTCAGTTTTGGAAAGTCTTGTGCCACACATTGTGAAATAGAAGGGTGCACAAACATTGCAATTGTACGATGTGGTTGGTGCAAAAAAGCATTGTGCTTTAAACACTTTTATGAGGACTACCATTATTGTAAAAACATCGTAAAATAATATATTTTATGCTCAATACAAAAAATGCACTATGGCAAAAGATAAAAGATTGTAGATTATTATTATACTCTAATATTATAAACAAAAATACATTATAAGTTGAATTTACAATAAAGGAATTTCAATAACATTCTGATAACAATTTCTACGGAAATTATAAAACTGCTTCACACACAGAATTTTCTTGTTTACAAATTTAGGAATTTGAGGTGGTTTGGTTAAAAAGCACAACCATTTAGCCTATTTGTTCTTTAGGGGTATAGGGTTTAAGGCTCTTTAGTTCACATGTACAGGCTACAAAGATAACACATTTATAACAAGTTTTTATGAAAGTTAAAATTTTTTTTCGACATTTTCGTCCACCACATTGGTTCCGCCATTTTGAATTTTCAAAATCTGATATCAGATTTGCAAAGAGCGATCTCGAAAACCCTTATATACAAACCTTCTACAAAATATTATGGATTGAAGTATACTTATAGTTATTTTGTGTTATGGGTGGTTTACCCCCTAAAGGGTAGTATATATGAAAAAATCGAAAAACTTAATTTGTTTATTATAGATGTTTACAAATTTTTTCCAATTTTTTTAGTCGTTTAAAACTTTTTTATTATATAAAATTTTTTTTCGATATTTCCGTCCTATTGGTTCCGCCATTTTGAATTTTCAAAATCTGATAACAGATTTGTAATCAGCGACCTCGAAAACCTCTATATACAAACTTTCTACGAAATATTATGTATTGAATTACATATTTACAGTTATTTTGTGTTAGGGGTGGTTTACCCCCTTAGGGGTAATATTTATGAAAACACCGAAAGACGTCAACTAAATTTTGTTATTAAGGATGTTTAAACATTTTTTCCAATTTTTTTTAGTCGGTTTAAACATTTTTATTATAAAATTATGCCAAAAAATATATGTTTTCAACCCCTAAAAAATAGGGGATAATACCCTTACTCTTCAAATCACCATGAAATACTTGCTCTTTTTGTAAGAAATAACCTCCAATTTGTTTCATTGAAAAATATTAATTTTAAGCCGAGATATTTAAAAAAAACGCTTTTTGGGGGTTAACTTTAGGGGAGGTTTTTACCCCTTAAAAGTGAAAATTAGCCGATAAAAAAAAATACGTGTCTCTTATTTTTTTATGTTCTACAACATATATGAAAATCATCAAAATCGGTGAGTTCGGGTTGGGTACCTTTCCTTGTTAGATGGAAAGCGAGCAAAGCCAACCTGAGCAGCTCCGAAAACGGAAATTCTCAAAACTGGCTACCCCTTACGCACCGAGATTTTTATATAATTATATATTTCAAAAAACGATTGCACATAGAAGGAAAGCGAGCAAAGCCAACATGAGCAGCTCCGAAAACGGAAATTCTCAAAACTGGCTACCGCTTACGCACCGAGATTTTTATATAATTGTATATTTTAAAAATCGAATTGCACAAGGAAGGATAGCCAGCAAAACCGAGATGTGCAGCTCCGAAAACGAAAATTCTCAAAACTGGCTACCCTTTACGCGCTGAGATTTTTATATAATTATATATTTTAAAAAACGAATTGCACTTAGATGGAAAGCGAGCAAAGCCAACCTGAGCAGCTCCGAAAACGGAAATTCTCAAAACTGGCTACCCCTTACGCACCGAGATTTTTATATAATTATATATTTCAAAAAACGATTGCACATAGAAGGAAAGCGAGCAGAGCCAACACGAGCAGTTCCGAAAACAAAAATTCTAAAAACTAGCTACCCTTTACGCACCGAGTATTCTATAGAAATATTTAGTAAAAAAAACAAACGATTGCACATAGAAGGAAAGCGAGTAAAGCCAACATGTGCAGCTCCGAAAACGGAAATTCTCAAAACTGGCTACCCTTTACGCGCCGTGAATTCAATATAAATATATATTTTAAAAAACGAATTGCACATAGAAGCAAAGCGAGCAAAGCCAACATGAGCAGCTCCGAAAACGGAAATTCTCAAAACTGGCTACCGCTTACGCACCGAGATTTTTATATAATTGTATATTTTAAAAATCGAATTGCACAAGGAAGGATAGCCAGCAAAACCGAGATGTGCAGCTCCGAAAACGAAAATTCTCAAAACTGGCTACCCTTTACGCGCTGAGATTTTTATATAATTATATATTTTAAAAAACGAATTGCACTTAGATGGAAAGCGAGCAAAGCCAACCTGAGCAGCTCCGAAAACGGAAATTCTCAAAACTGGCTACCCCTTACGCACCGAGATTTTTATATAATTATATATTT
The DNA here is from genome assembly GCF_009193385.2 of Nasonia vitripennis. Lineage (NCBI taxonomy): Eukaryota > Metazoa > Arthropoda > Insecta > Hymenoptera > Pteromalidae > Nasonia > Nasonia vitripennis. The sequence goes on from NW_022279657.1 coordinate 905,339, forward strand.
CAAAAAACGATTGCACATAGAAGGAAAGCGAGCAGAGCCAACACGAGCAGTTCCGAAAACAAAAATTCTAAAAACTAGCTACCCTTTACGCACCGAGTATTCTATAGAAATATTTAGTAAAAAAAACAAACGATTGCACATAGAAGGAAAGCGAGTAAAGCCAACATGTGCAGCTCCGAAAACGGAAATTCTCAAAACTGGCTACCCTTTACGCGCCGTGAATTCAATATAAATATATATTTTAAAAAACGAATTGCACATAGAAGCAAAGCGAGCAAAGCCAACATGAGCAGCTCCGAAAACGGAAATTCTCAAAACTGGCTACCCCTTACGCACCGAGAATTTTATATAATTATATATTTTAAAAAACTATTGCACATAGAAGGAAAGCGAGCAGAGCCAACATGTGCAGCTCCGAAAACGGAAATTCTCAAAACTGGCTACCCTTTACGCGCCGAGAATTTTATATCATTATATATTTTAAACAACGAATTGCACATAGAAGGAAAGCGAGCAAAGCCAACATGAGCAGTTTCGAAAACGCAAATTCTCAAAACTGGCTACCCCTTACGCACCGAGAATTTTATATAATTATATATTTTAAAAAACGAATTGCAGTTGAAAGGCAATCGAGCAAAGCCAACATGAGCAGCTCCGAAAACGGAAATTCTCAAAACTGGCTACCGCTTACGCACCGAGATTTTTATATAATTGTATATTTTAAAAATCGAATTGCACAAGGAAGGATAGCCAGCAAAACCGAGATGTGCAGCTCCGAAAACGAAAATTCTCAAAACTGGCTACCCTTTACGCGCTGAGATTTTTATATAATTATATATTTTAAAAAACGAATTGCACTTAGATGGAAAGCGAGCAAAGCCAACCTGAGCAGCTCCGAAAACGGAAATTCTCAAAACTGGCTACCCCTTACGCACCGAGATTTTTATATAATTATATATTTCAAAAAACGATTGCACATAGAAGGAAAGCGAGCAGAGCCAACACGAGCAGTTCCGAAAACAAAAATTCTAAAAACTAGCTACCCTTTACGCACCGAGTATTCTATAGAAATATTTAGTAAAAAAAACAAACGATTGCACATAGAAGGAAAGCGAGTAAAGCCAACATGTGCAGCTCCGAAAACGGAAATTCTCAAAACTGGCTACCCTTTACGCGCCGTGAATTCAATATAAATATATATTTTAAAAAACGAATTGCACATAGAAGCAAAGCGAGCAAAGCCAACATGAGCAGCTCCGAAAACGGAAATTCTCAAAACTGGCTACCCCTTACGCACCGAGAATTTTATATAATTATATATTTTAAAAAACTATTGCACATAGAAGGAAAGCGAGCAGAGCCAACATGTGCAGCTCCGAAAACGGAAATTCTCAAAACTGGCTACCCTTTACGCGCCGAGAATTTTATATCATTATATATTTTAAACAACGAATTGCACATAGAAGGAAAGCGAGCAAAGCCAACATGAGCAGTTTCGAAAACGCAAATTCTCAAAACTGGCTACCCCTTACGCACCGAGAATTTTATATAATTATATATTTTAAAAAACGAATTGCAGTTGAAAGGCAATCGAGCAAAGCCAACATGAGCAGCTCCGAAAACGGAAATTCTCAAAACTGGCTACCGCTTACGCACCGAGATTTTTATATAATTGTATATTTTAAAAATCGAATTGCACAAGGAAGGATAGCCAGCAAAACCGAGATGTGCAGCTCCGAAAACGAAAATTCTCAAAACTGGCTACCCTTTACGCGCTGAGATTTTTATATAATTATATATTTTAAAAAACGAATTGCACTTAGATGGAAAGCGAGCAAAGCCAACCTGAGCAGCTCCGAAAACGGAAATTCTCAAAACTGGCTACCCCTTACGCACCGAGATTTTTATATAATTATATATTTCAAAAAACGATTGCACATAGAAGGAAAGCGAGCAGAGCCAACACGAGCAGTTCCGAAAACAAAAATTCTAAAAACTAGCTACCCTTTACGCACCGAGTATTCTATAGAAATATTTAGTAAAAAAAACAAACGATTGCACATAGAAGGAAAGCGAGTAAAGCCAACATGTGCAGCTCCGAAAACGGAAATTCTCAAAACTGGCTACCCTTTACGCGCCGTGAATTCAATATAAATATATATTTTAAAAAACGAATTGCACATAGAAGCAAAGCGAGCAAAGCCAACATGAGCAGCTCCGAAAACGGAAATTCTCAAAACTGGCTACCCCTTACGCACCGAGAATTTTATATAATTATATATTTTAAAAAACTATTGCACATAGAAGGAAAGCGAGCAGAGCCAACACGAGCAGTTCCGAAAACAAAAATTCTAAAAACTAGCTACCCTTTACGCACCGAGTATTCTATAGAAATATTTAGTAAAAAAAACAAACGATTGCACATAGAAGGAAAGCGAGTAAAGCCAACATGTGCAGCTCCGAAAACGGAAATTCTCAAAACTGGCTACCCTTTACGCGCCGTGAATTCAATATAAATATATATTTTAAAAAACGAATTGCACATAGAAGCAAAGCGAGCAAAGCCAACATGAGCAGCTCCGAAAACGGAAATTCTCAAAACTGGCTACCCCTTACGCACCGAGAATTTTATATAATTATATATTTTAAAAAACTATTGCACATAGAAGGAAAGCGAGCAGAGCCAACACGAGCAGTTCCGAAAACAAAAATTCTAAAAACTGGCTACCCCTTACGCGCCGAGTCTTCTATAGAAATATTTAGTAAAAAAAAACGATTGCACATAGGAGGAAAGCGAGTAAAGCCAACATGCGCAGCTCCGAAAACGGAAATTCTCAAAACTGGTTACCCTTTACGCGCCGAGAATTCTATATAAGTACAGATTATATAATACCGATGGCACGTGAATGGAAAGCGAGCAAAGCCAAAATGTGCAGCTCCGAAAACGAAAATTCTCAAAACTAGCTACCCTATCCGCGCCATGACTTTTATATAAATATAGATTTTATAAAACCTATTGCACGTGAAAGGCAATCGAGCAAAGCCAAGATGTGCAGCTCCGAAAACGAAAATTCTCAGAACTAGCTACCCTTTACGTGCCGGTACTTCTATATAAATATATAATTAAAAGAAAAACGAATTGCTCAAGGAAGGAAAGCGTGCAAAGCCAAGATGTGCAGCTCCGAAAACGGTATTTCTCAAAACTAGCTACTCTTTACGCGCCGAGAATTTTATATAATTATCTATTTTAAAAAACGAATTGCACAATGAAGGGTAGCGTGCAAAGCCCAGATGTGCAGCTCCGGAAATGAAAATTCTCAAAACTAGCTATCCTTTACGCGCCGATACTTCTATATAAATATATAATAAAAAGAAAAACGAATTGCACAAGGAAGGAAAGCGTGCAAAGCCAAGATGTGCAGCTCCGAAAACGGAAATTCTCCAAACTAGCTACCATATACGCGCCGAGATTTCTATATATCTACATATTTAAAAAGCGAATTGCACAAGGAAGGATAGCGAGCAAAGCCAAGATGTGCAGCTCCAAAACCGGAAATTCTCAAAACTAGCTACCGTTTACGCGCCGAGACTTCTATATAAATATTAAGTAAAAAGAATAACTAATTGCACAAGGAAGGATAGCGAGCAAAACCAAGATGTGCAGCTCCGGAAACGAAAATTCTCAAAACTAGCTACCTTTTACGCGCCAAGACTTCTATATAAATATTAAGTAAAAAAAATGATTGCACAGTATGGATAGCGAGCAAAATCTAGATGTGCAGCTGCGAAAACGGAAATTCTCAAAACTAGCTATCCTTTACGCGCCGAGACTTCTATATAAATATATAATAAAAAGAAAAACGAATTGCACAAGGAAGGAAAGCGTGCAAAGCCAAGATGTGCAGCTCCGAAAACGGTATTTCTCAAAACTAGCTACTCTTAACGCGCCGAGAATTTTATATAATTATCTATTTTAAAAAACGAATTGCACAAGGAAGGAAAGCGAGCAAAGCCAAGAGGTGCAGCACCGAAAACGAAAATTCTCAAAACTGGTTACCCTTTACGCGCCGAGAAATCTATATAAGTACAGATTATATAATACCGATGGCACGTGAATCGAAAGCGAGCAAAGCCAAAATGTGCAGCTCCGAAAACGAAAATTCTCAAAACTAGCTACCCTATCCGCGCCAAGACTTTTATATAAATATAGATTTTATAAAACCTATTGCACGTGAAAGGCAATCGAGCAAAGCCAAGATGTGCAGCTCCGAAAACGAAAATTCTCAGAACTAGCTACCCTTAACGTGCCGGTACTTCTATATAAATATATAATAAAAAGAAAAACGAATTGCACAAGGAAGGAAAGCGTGCAAAGCCAAGAGGTGCAGCTCCGAAAACGAAAATTTTCAAAACTAGCTACCCTTTACGCGCCGAGAATTTTAAATAATTATCTATTTTAAAAAACGAATTGCACAAGGAAGGAAAGCGAGCAAAGCCAAGAGGTGCAGCACCGAAAACGAAAATTCTCAAAACTGGTTACCCTTTACGCGCCGAGAATTCTATATAAGTACAGATTATATAATACCGATGGCACGTGAATGGAAAGCGAGCAAAGCCAAAATGTGCAGCTCCGAAAACGAAAATTCTCAAAACTAGCTACCCTATCCGCGCCAAGACTTTTATATAAATATAGATTTTATAAAACCTATTGCACGTGAAAGGCAATCGAGCAAAGCCAAGATGTGCAGCTCCGAAAACGAAAATTCTCAGAACTAGCTACCCTTTACGTGCCGGTACTTCTATATAAATATATAATAAAAAGAAAAACGAATTGCACAAGGAAGGAAAGCGTGCAAAGCCAAGATGTGCAGCTCCGAAAACGGTATTTCTCAAAACTAGCTACCCTTTACGCGCCGAGAATTTTATATAATTATCTATTTTAAAAAACGAATTGCACAATGAAGGATAGCGTGCAAAGCCCAGATGTGCAGCTCCGGAAATGAAAATTCTCAAAACTAGCTATCCTTTACGCGCCGATACTTCTATATAAATATAAAGTAAAAAAAATGATTGCACAGTATGGATAGCGAGCAAAATCTAGATGTGCAGCTGCGAAAACGGAAATTCTCAAAACTGGCTACCTTATACGCGCCGATATTTCTGTATATCTATATATTTTAAAAAACGAATTGCACAAGGATAGATAGCGAGCAAAACCAAGATGTGCAGCTCCGGAAATGAAAATTCTCAAAACTAGCTATCCTTTACGCGCCGAGACTTCTATATAAATATATAATAAAAAGAAAAACGAATTGCACAAGGAAGGAAAGCGAGCAAAGCCAAGAGGTGCAGCTCCGAAAACGAAAATTTTCAAAACTAGCTACCCTTTACGCGCCGAGAATTTTATATAATTATCTATTTTAAAAAACGAATTGCACAAGGAAGGAAAGCGAGCAAAGCCAAGAGGTGCAGCACCGAAAACGAAAATTCTCAAAACTGGTTACCCTTTACGCGCCGAGAATTCTATATAAGTACATATTATTTAATACCGATCGCACGTGAATGGAAAGCGAGCAAAGCCAAGATGTGCAGCTCCGAAAAGGAAAATTCTCAGAACTAGCTACCCTTTACGTGCCGGTACTTCTATATAAATATATAATAAAAAGTAAAACGAATTGCACAAGGAAGGAAAGCGTGCAAAGCCAAGATGTGCAGCTCCGAAAACGGTATTTCTCAAAACTAGCTACTCTTAACGCGCCGAGAATTTTATATAATTATCTATTTTAAAAAACGAATTGCACAAGGAAGGAAAGCGAGCAAAGCCAAGAGGTGCAGCACCGAAAACGAAAATTCTCAAAACTGGTTACCCTTTACGCGCCGAGAATTCTATATAAGTACAGATTATATAATACCGATGGCACGTGAATGGAAAGCGAGCAAAGCCAAAATGTGCAGCTCCGAAAACGAAAATTCTCAAAACTAGCTACCCTATCCGCGCCAAGACTTTTATATAAATATAGATTTTATAAAACCTATTGCACGTGAAAGGCAATCGAGCAAAGCCAAGATGTGCAGCTCCGAAAACGAAAATTCTCAGAACTAGCTACCCTTTACGTGCCGGTACTTCTATATAAATATATAATTAAAAGAAAAACGAATTGCTCAAGGAAGGAAAGCGTGCAAAGCCAAGATGTGCAGCTCCGAAAACGGTATTTCTCAAAACTAGCTACTCTTTACGCGCCGAGAATTTTATATAATTATCTATTTTAAAAAACGAATTGCACAATGAAGGGTAGCGTGCAAAGCCCAGATGTGCAGCTCCGGAAATGAAAATTCTCAAAACTAGCTATCCTTTACGCGCCGATACTTCTATATAAATATATAATAAAAAGAAAAACGAATTGCACAAGGAAGGAAAGCGTGCAAAGCCAAGATGTGCAGCTCCGAAAACGGAAATTCTCCAAACTAGCTACCATATACGCGCCGAGATTTCTATATATCTACATATTTAAAAAGCGAATTGCACAAGGAAGGATAGCGAGCAAAGCCAAGATGTGCAGCTCCAAAACCGGAAATTCTCAAAACTAGCTACCGTTTACGCGCCGAGACTTCTATATAAATATTAAGTAAAAAGAATAACTAATTGCACAAGGAAGGATAGCGAGCAAAACCAAGATGTGCAGCTCCGGAAACGAAAATTCTCAAAACTAGCTACCTTTTACGCGCCAAGACTTCTATATAAATATTAAGTAAAAAAAATGATTGCACAGTATGGATAGCGAGCAAAATCTAGATGTGCAGCTGCGAAAACGGAAATTCTCAAAACTAGCTATCCTTTACGCGCCGAGACTTCTATATAAATATATAATAAAAAGAAAAACGAATTGCACAAGGAAGGAAAGCGTGCAAAGCCAAGATGTGCAGCTCCGAAAACGGTATTTCTCAAAACTAGCTACTCTTAACGCGCCGAGAATTTTATATAATTATCTATTTTAAAAAACGAATTGCACAAGGAAGGAAAGCGAGCAAAGCCAAGAGGTGCAGCACCGAAAACGAAAATTCTCAAAACTGGTTACCCTTTACGCGCCGAGAAATCTATATAAGTACAGATTATATAATACCGATGGCACGTGAATCGAAAGCGAGCAAAGCCAAAATGTGCAGCTCCGAAAACGAAAATTCTCAAAACTAGCTACCCTATCCGCGCCAAGACTTTTATATAAATATAGATTTTATAAAACCTATTGCACGTGAAAGGCAATCGAGCAAAGCCAAGATGTGCAGCTCCGAAAACGAAAATTCTCAGAACTAGCTACCCTTAACGTGCCGGTACTTCTATATAAATATATAATAAAAAGAGAAACGAATTGCACAAGGAAGGAAAGCGTGCAAAGCCAAGAGGTGCAGCTCCGAAAACGAAAATTTTCAAAACTAGCTACCCTTTACGCGCCGAGAATTTTAAATAATTATCTATTTTAAAAAACGAATTGCACAAGGAAGGAAAGCGAGCAAAGCCAAGAGGTGCAGCACCGAAAACGAAAATTCTCAAAACTGGTTACCCTTTACGCGCCGAGAATTCTATATAAGTACAGATTATATAATACCGATGGCACGTGAATGGAAAGCGAGCAAAGCCAAAATGTGCAGCTCCGAAAACGAAAATTCTCAAAACTAGCTACCCTATCCGCGCCAAGACTTTTATATAAATATAGATTTTATAAAACCTATTGCACGTGAAAGGCAATCGAGCAAAGCCAAGATGTGCAGCTCCGAAAACGAAAATTCTCAGAACTAGCTACCCTTTACGTGCCGGTACTTCTATATAAATATATAATAAAAAGAAAAACGAATTGCACAAGGAAGGAAAGCGTGCAAAGCCAAGATGTGCAGCTCCGAAAACGGTATTTCTCAAAACTAGCTACCCTTTACGCGCCGAGAATTTTATATAATTATCTATTTTAAAAAACGAATTGCACAATGAAGGATAGCGTGCAAAGCCCAGATGTGCAGCTCCGGAAATGAAAATTCTCAAAACTAGCTATCCTTTACGCGCCGATACTTCTATATAAATATAAAGTAAAAAAAATGATTGCACAGTATGGATAGCGAGCAAAATCTAGATGTGCAGCTGCGAAAACGGAAATTCTCAAAACTGGCTACCTTATACGCGCCGATATTTCTGTATATCTATATATTTTAAAAAACGAATTGCACAAGGATAGATAGCGAGCAAAACCAAGATGTGCAGCTCCGGAAATGAAAATTCTCAAAACTAGCTATCCTTTACGCGCCGAGACTTCTATATAAATATATAATAAAAAGAAAAACGAATTGCACAAGGAAGGAAAGCGAGCAAAGCCAAGAGGTGCAGCTCCGAAAACGAAAATTTTCAAAACTAGCTACCGTTTACGCGCCGAGACTTCTATATAAATATTAAGTAAAAAGAATAACTAATTGCACAAGGAAGGATAGCGAGCAAAACCAAGATGTGCAGCTCCGGAAACGAAAATTCTCAAAACTAGCTACCTTTTACGCGCCAAGACTTCTATATAAATATTAAGTAAAAAAAATGATTGCACAGTATGGATAGCGAGCAAAATCTAGATGTGCAGCTGCGAAAACGGAAATTCTCAAAACTAGCTATCCTTTACGCGCCGAGACTTCTATATAAATATATAATAAAAAGAAAAACGAATTGCACAAGGAAGGAAAGCGTGCAAAGCCAAGATGTGCAGCTCCGAAAACGGTATTTCTCAAAACTAGCTACTCTTAACGCGCCGAGAATTTTATATAATTATCTATTTTAAAAAACGAATTGCACAAGGAAGGAAAGCGAGCAAAGCCAAGAGGTGCAGCACCGAAAACGAAAATTCTCAAAACTGGTTACCCTTTACGCGCCGAGAAATCTATATAAGTACAGATTATATAATACCGATGGCACGTGAATCGAAAGCGAGCAAAGCCAAAATGTGCAGCTCCGAAAACGAAAATTCTCAAAACTAGCTACCCTATCCGCGCCAAGACTTTTATATAAATATAGATTTTATAAAACCTATTGCACGTGAAAGGCAATCGAGCAAAGCCAAGATGTGCAGCTCCGAAAACGAAAATTCTCAGAACTAGCTACCCTTAACGTGCCGGTACTTCTATATAAATATATAATAAAAAGAGAAACGAATTGCACAAGGAAGGAAAGCGTGCAAAGCCAAGAGGTGCAGCTCCGAAAACGAAAATTTTCAAAACTAGCTACCCTTTACGCGCCGAGAATTTTAAATAATTATCTATTTTAAAAAACGAATTGCACAAGGAAGGAAAGCGAGCAAAGCCAAGAGGTGCAGCACCGAAAACGAAAATTCTCAAAACTGGTTACCCTTTACGCGCCGAGAATTCTATGTAAGTACAGATTATATAATACCGATGGCACGTGAATGGAAAGCGAGCAAAGCCAAAATGTGCAGCTCCGAAAACGAAAATTCTCAAAACTAGCTACCCTATCCGCGCCAAGACTTTTATATAAATATAGATTTTATAAAACCTATTGCACGTGAAAGCAATCGAGCAAAGCCAAGATGTGCAGCTCCGAAAACGAAAATTCTCAGAACTAGCTACCCTTTACGTGCCGGTACTTCTATATAAATATATAATAAAAAGAAAAACGAATTGCACAAGGAAGGAAAGCGTGCAAAGCCAAGATGTGCAGCTCCGAAAACGGTATTTCTCAAAACTAGCTACCCTTTACGCGCCGAGAATTTTATATAATTATCTATTTTAAAAAACGAATTGCACAATGAAGGATAGCGTGCAAAGCCCAGATGTGCAGCTCCGGAAATGAAAATTCTCAAAACTAGCTATCCTTTACGCGCCGATACTTCTATATAAATATAAAGTAAAAAAAATGATTGCACAGTATGGATAGCGAGCAAAATCTAGATGTGCAGCTGCGAAAACGGAAATTCTCAAAACTGGCTACCTTATACGCGCCGATATTTCTGTATATCTATATATTTTAAAAAACGAATTGCACAAGGATAGATAGCGAGCAAAACCAAGATGTGCAGCTCCGGAAATGAAAATTCTCAAAACTAGCTATCCTTTACGCGCCGAGACTTCTATATAAATATATAATAAAAAGAAAAACGAATTGCACAAGGAAGGAAAGCGAGCAAAGCCAAGAGGTGCAGCTCCGAAAACGAAAATTTTCAAAACTAGCTACCCTTTACGCGCCGAGAATTTTATATAATTATCTATTTTAAAAAACGAATTGCACAAGGAAGGAAAGCGAGCAAAGCCAAGAGGTGCAGCACCGAAAACGAAAATTCTCAAAACTGGTTACCCTTTACGCGCCGAGAATTCTATATAAGTACATATTATTTAATACCGATCGCACGTGAATGGAAAGCGAGCAAAGCCAAGATGTGCAGCTCCGAAAAGGAAAATTCTCAGAACTAGCTACCCTTTACGTGCCGGTACTTCTATATAAATATATAATAAAAAGTAAAACGAATTGCACAAGGAAGGAAAGCGTGCAAAGCCAAGATGTGCAGCTCCGAAAACGGTATTTCTCAAAACTAGCTACTCTTAACGCGCCGAGAATTTTATATAATTATCTATTTTAAAAAACGAATTGCACAAGGAAGGAAAGCGAGCAAAGCCAAGAGGTGCAGCACCGAAAACGAAAATTCTCAAAACTGGTTACCCTTTACGCGCCGAGAATTCTATATAAGTACAGATTATATAATACCGATGGCACGTGAATGGAAAGCGAGCAAAGCCAAAATGTGCAGCTCCGAAAACGAAAATTCTCAAAACTAGCTACCCTATCCGCGCCAAGACTTTTATATAAATATAGATTTTATAAAACCTATTGCACGTGAAAGGCAATCGAGCAAAGCCAAGATGTGCAGCTCCGAAAACGAAAATTCTCAGAACTAGCTACCCTTTACGTGCCGGTACTTCTATATAAATATATAATTAAAAGAAAAACGAATTGCTCAAGGAAGGAAAGCGTGCAAAGCCAAGATGTGCAGCTCCGAAAACGGTATTTCTCAAAACTAGCTACTCTTTACGCGCCGAGAATTTTATATAATTATCTATTTTAAAAAACGAATTGCACAATGAAGGGTAGCGTGCAAAGCCCAGATGTGCAGCTCCGGAAATGAAAATTCTCAAAACTAGCTATCCTTTACGCGCCGATACTTCTTTATAAATATATAATAAAAAGAAAAACGAATTGCACAAGGAAGGAAAGCGTGCAAAGCCAAGATGTGCAGCTCCGAAAACGGAAATTCTCCAAACTAGCTACCATATACGCGCCGAGATTTCTATATATCTACATATTTAAAAAGCGAATTGCACAAGGAAGGATAGCGAGCAAAGCCAAGATGTGCAGCTCCAAAACCGGAAATTCTCAAAACTAGCTACCGTTTACGCGCCGAGACTTCTATATAAATATTAAGTAAAAAGAATAACTAATTGCACAAGGATGGATAGCGAGCAAAACCAAGATGTGCAGCTCCGGAAACGAAAATTCTCAAAACTAGCTAACTTTTACGCGCCAAGACTTCTATATAAATATTAAGTAAAAAAAATGATTGCACAGTATGGATAGCGAGCAAAATCTAGATGTGCAGCTGCGAAAACGGAAATTCTCAAAACTAGCTATCCTTTACGCGCCGAGACTTCTATATAAATATATAATAAAAAGAAAAACGAATTGCACAAGGAAGGAAAGCGTGCAAAGCCAAGATGTGCAGCTCCGAAAACGGTATTTCTCAAAACTAGCTACTCTTAACGCGCCGAGAATTTTATATAATTATCTATTTTAAAAAACGAATTGCACAAGGAAGGAAAGCGAGCAAAGCCAAGAGGTGCAGCACCGAAAACGAAAATTCTCAAAACTGGTTACCCTTTACGCGCCGAGAATTCTATATAAGTACAGATTATATAATACCGATGGCACGTGAATGGAAAGCGAGCAAAGCCAAAATGTGCAGCTCCGAAAACGAAAATTCTCAAAACTAGCTACCCTATCCGCGCCAAGACTTTTATATAAATATAGATTTTATAAAACCTATTGCACGTGAAAGGCAATCGAGCAAAGCCAAGATGTGCAGCTCCGAAAACGAAAATTCTCAGAACTAGCTACCCTTTACGTGCCGGTACTTCTATATAAATATATAATAAAAAGAAAAACGAATTGCACAAGGAAGGAAAGCGTGCAAAGCCAAGATGTGCAGCTCCGAAAACGGTATTTCTCAAAAGTAGCTACCCTTTACGCGCCGAGAATTTTATATAATTATCTATTTTAAAAAACGAATTGCACAATGAAGGATAGCGTGCAAAGCCCAGATGTGCAGCTCCGGAAATGAAAATTCTCAAAACTAGCTATCCTTTACGCGCCGATACTTCTATATAAATATAAAGTAAAAAAAATGATTGCACAGTATGGATAGCGAGCAAAATCTAGATGTGCAGCTGCGAAAACGGAAATTCTCAAAACTGGCTACCTTATACGCGCCGATATTTCTGTATATCTATATATTTTAAAAAACGAATTGCACAAGGATGGATAGCGAGCAAAACCAAGATGTGCAGCTCCGGAAATGAAAATTCTCAAAACTAGCTATCCTTTACGCGCCGATACTTCTATATAAATATATAATAAAAAGAAAAACGAATTGCACAAGGAAGGAAAGCGTGCAAAGCCAAGATGTGCAGCTCCGAAAACGGAAATTCTCCAAACTAGCTACCATATACGCGCCGAGATTTCTATATATCTACATATTTAAAAAGCGAATTGCACAAGGAAGGATAGCGAGCAAAGCCAAGATGTGCAGCTCCAAAACCGGAAATTCTCAAAACTAGCTACCGTTTACGCGCCGAGACTTCTATATAAATATTAAGTAAAAAGAATAACTAATTGCACAAGGAAGGATAGCGAGCAAAACCAAGATGTGCAGCTCCGGAAACGAAAATTCTCAAAACTAGCTAACTTTTACGCGCCAAGACTTCTATATAAATATTAAGTAAAAAAAATGATTGCACAGTATGGATAGCGAGCAAAATCTAGATGTGCAGCTGCGAAAACGGAAATTCTCAAAACTAGCTATCCTTTACGCGCCGAGACTTCTATATAAATATATAATAAAAAGAAAAACGAATTGCACAAGGAAGGAAAGCGTGCAAAGCCAAGATGTGCAGCTCCGAAAACGGTATTTCTCAAAACTAGCTACTCTTAACGCGCCGAGAATTTTATATAATTATCTATTTTAAAAAACGAATTGCACAAGGAAGGAAAGCGAGCAAAGCCAAGAGGTGCAGCACCGAAAACGAAAATTCTCAAAACTGGTTACCCTTTACGCGCCGAGAATTCTATATAAGTACAGATTATATAATACCGATGGCACGTGAATGGAAAGCGAGCAAAGCCAAAATGTGCAGCTCCGAAAACGAAAATTCTCAAAACTAGCTACCCTATCCGCGCCAAGACTTTTATATAAATATAGATTTTATAAAACCTATTGCACGTGAAAGGCAATCGAGCAAAGCCAAGATGTGCAGCTCCGAAAACGAAAATTCTCAGAACTAGCTACCCTTAACGTGCCGGTACTTCTATATAAATATATAATAAAAAGAAAAACGAATTGCACAAGGAAGGAAAGCGTGCAAAGCCAAGAGGTGCAGCTCCGAAAACGAAAATTTTCAAAACTAGCTACCCTTTACGCGCCGAGAATTTTATATAATTATCTATTTTAAAAAACGAATTGCACAAGGAAGGAAAGCGAGCAAAGCCAAGAGGTGCAGCACCGAAAACGAAAATTCTCAAAACTGGTTACCCTTTACGCGCCGAGAATTCTATATAAGTACAGATTATATAATACCGATGGCACGTGAATGGAAAGCGAGCAAAGCCAAAATGTGCAGCTCCGAAAACGAAAATTCTCAAAACTAGCTACCCTATCCGCGCCAAGACTTTTATATAAATATAGATTTTATAAAACCTATTGCACGTGAAAGGCAATCGAGCAAAGCCAAGATGTGCAGCTCCGAAAACGAAAATTCTCAGAACTAGCTACCCTTAACGTGCCGGTACTTCTATATAAATATATAATAAAAAGAAAAACGAATTGCACAAGGAAGGAAAGCGTGCAAAGCCAAGAGGTGCAGCTCCGAAAACGAAAATTTTCAAAACTAGCTACCCTTTACGCGCCGAGAATTTTATATAATTATCTATTTTAAAAAACGAATTGCACAAGGAAGGAAAGCGAGCAAAGCCAAGAGGTGCAGCACCGAAAACGAAAATTCTCAAAACTGGTTACCCTTTACGCGCCGAGAATTCTATATAAGTACAGATTATATAATACCGATGGCACGTGAATGGAAAGCGAGCAAAGCCAAAATGTGCAGCTCCGAAAACGAAAATTCTCAAAACTAGCTACCCTATCCGCGCCAAGACTTTTATATAAATATAGATTTTATAAAACCTATTGCACGTGAAAGGCAATCGAGCAAAGCCAAGATGTGCAGCTCCGAAAACGAAAATTCTCAGAACTAGCTACCCTTTACGTGCCGGTACTTCTATATAAATATATAATAAAAAGAAAAACGAATTGCACAAGGAAGGATAGCGAGCAAAGCCAAGATGTGCAGCTCCAAAACCGGAAATTCTCAAAACTAGCTACCGTTTACGCGCCGAGACTTCTATATAAATATTAAGTAAAAAGAATAACTAATTGCACAAGGAAGGATAGCGAGCAAAACCAAGATGTGCAGCTCCGGAAACGAAAATTCTCAAAACTAGCTAACTTTTACGCGCCAAGACTTCTATATAAATATTAAGTAAAAAAAATGATTGCACAGTATGGATAGCGAGCAAAATCTAGATGTGCAGCTGCGAAAACGGAAATTCTCAAAACTAGCTATCCTTTACGCGCCGAGACTTCTATATAAATATATAATAAAAAGAAAAACGAATTGCACAAGGAAGGAAAGCGTGCAAAGCCAAGATGTGCAGCTCCGAAAACGGTATTTCTCAAAACTAGCTACTCTTAACGCGCCGAGAATTTTATATAATTATCTATTTTAAAAAACGAATTGCACAAGGAAGGAAAGCGAGCAAAGCCAAGAGGTGCAGCACCGAAAACGAAAATTCTCAAAACTGGTTACCCTTTACGCGCCGAGAATTCTATATAAGTACAGATTATATAATACCGATGGCACGTGAATGGAAAGCGAGCAAAGCCAAAATGTGCAGCTCCGAAAACGAAAATTCTCAAAACTAGCTACCCTATCCGCGCCAAGACTTTTATATAAATATAGATTTTATAAAACCTATTGCACGTGAAAGGCAATCGAGCAAAGCCAAGATGTGCAGCTCCGAAAACGAAAATTCTCAGAACTAGCTACCCTTAACGTGCCGGTACTTCTATATAAATATATAATAAAAAGAAAAACGAATTGCACAAGGAAGGAAAGCGTGCAAAGCCAAGAGGTGCAGCTCCGAAAACGAAAATTTTCAAAACTAGCTACCCTTTACGCGCCGAGAATTTTATATAATTATCTATTTTAAAAAACGAATTGCACAAGGAAGGAAAGCGAGCAAAGCCAAGAGGTGCAGCACCGAAAACGAAAATTCTCAAAACTGGTTACCCTTTACGCGCCGAGAATTCTATATAAGTACAGATTATATAATACCGATGGCACGTGAATGGAAAGCGAGCAAAGCCAAAATGTGCAGCTCCGAAAACGAAAATTCTCAAAACTAGCTACCCTATCCGCGCCAAGACTTTTATATAAATATAGATTTTATAAAACCTATTGCACGTGAAAGGCAATCGAGCAAAGCCAAGATGTGCAGCTCCGAAAACGGTATTTCTCAAAACTAGCTACCCTTTACGCGCCGAGAATTTTATATAATTATCTATTTTAAAAAACGAATTGCACAATGAAGGATAGCGTGCAAAGCCCAGATGTGCAGCTCCGGAAATGAAAATTCTCAAAACTAGCTATCCTTTACGCGCCGATACTTCTATATAAATATAAAGTAAAAAAAATGATTGCACAGTATGGATAGCGAGCAAAATCTAGATGTGCAGCTGCGAAAACGGAAATTCTCAAAACTGGCTACCTTATACGCGCCGATATTTCTGTATATCTATATATTTTAAAAAACGAATTGCACAAGGATGGATAGCGAGCAAAACCAAGATGTGCAGCTCCGGAAATGAAAATTCTCAAAACTAGCTATCCTTTACGCGCCGAGACTTCTATATAAATATATAATAAAAAGAAAAACGAATTGCACAAGGAAGGAAAGCGAGCAAAGCCAAGATGTGCAGCTCCGAAAACGGTATTTCTCAAATCTAGCTACCCTTTACGCGCCGAGAATTTTATATAATTATCTATTTTAAAAAACGAATTGCACAATGAAGGATAGCGTGCAAAGCCCAGATGTGCAGCTCCGGAAATGAAAATTCTCAAAACTAGCTATCCTTTACGCGCCGAGAATTCTATATAAGTACAGATTATATAATACCGATGGCACGTGAATGGAAAGCGAGCAAAGCCAAAATGTGCAGCTCCGAAAACGAAAATTCTCAAAACTAGCTACCCTATCCGCGCCAAGACTTTTATATAAATATAGATTTTATAAAACCTATTGCACGTGAAAGGCAATCGAGCAAAGCCAAGATGTGCAGCTCCGAAAACGAAAATTCTCAGAACTAGCTACCCTTTACGTGCCGGTACTTCTATATAAATATATAATAAAAAGAAAAACGAATTGCACAAGGAAGGAAAGCGTGCAAAGCCAAGATGTGCAGCTCCGAAAACGGTATTTCTCAAAACTAGCTACCCTTTACGCGCCGAGAATTTTATATAATTATCTATTTTAAAAAACGAATTGCACAATGAAGGATATCGTGCAAAGCCCAGATGTGCAGCTCCGAAAATGAAAATTCTCAAAACTAGCTATCCTTTACGCGCCGATACTTCTATATAAATATAAAGTAAAAAAAATGATTGCACAGTATGGATAGCGAGCAAAATCTAGATGTGCAGCTGCGAAAACGGAAATTCTCAAAACTGGCTACCTTATACGCGCCGATATTTCTGTATATCTATATATTTTAAAAAACGAATTGCACAATGAAGGATAGCGTGCAAAGCCCAGATGTGCAGCTCCGGAAATGAAAATTCTCAAAACTAGCTATCCTTTACGCGCCGATACTTCTATATAAATATATAATAAAAAGAAAAACGAATTGCACAAGGAAGGAAAGCGTGCAAAGCCAAGATGTGCAGCTCCGAAACCGGAAATTCTCCAAACTAGCTACCATATACGCGCCGAGATTTCTATATATCTACATATTTAAAAAGCGAATTGCACAAGGAAGGATAGCGAGCAAAACCAAGAGGTGCAGCACCGAAAACGAAAATTCTCAAAACTGGTTACCCTTTACGCGCCGAGAATTCTATATAAGTACAGATTATATAATACCGATGGCACGTGAATGGAAAGCGAGCAAAGCCAAAATGTGCAGCTCCGAAAACGAAAATTCTCAAAACTAGCTACCCTATCCGCGCCAAGACTTTTATATAAATATAGATTTTATAAAACCTATTGCACGTGAAAGGCAATCGAGCAAAGCCAAGATGTGCAGCTCCGGAAATGAAAATTCTCAAAACCAGCTATCCTTTACGCGCCGAGACATCTATATAAATATATAATATAAAGAAAAACGAATTGCACAAGGAAGGAAAGCGTGCAAAGCCAAGATGAGCAGCTCCGAAAACGGAAATTCTTAAAACTAGCTACTCTATACGCGCCAAGACTTTTATATAATTATCTATTTTAAAAAACGAATTGCACAAGGAAGGAAAGCGAGCTAAGCCAAGAGGTGCAGCACCGAAAACGAAAATTCTCAAAACTGGTTACCCTTTACGCGCCGAGAATTCTATATAAGTACAGATTATATAATACCGATGGCACGTGAATGGAAAGCGAGCAAAGCCAAAATGTGCAGCTCCGAAAACGAAAATTCTCAAAACTAGCTACCCTTTACGTGCCGGTACTTCTATATAAATATATAATAAAAAGTAAAACGAATTGCACAAGGAAGGAAAGCGTGCAAAGCCAAGATGTGCAGCTCCGAAAACGGTATTTCTCAAAACTAGCTACCCTTTACGCGCCGAGAATTTTATATAATTATCTATTTTAAAAAACGAATTGCACAAGGAAGGAAAGCGAGCAAAGCCAAGAGGTGCAGCACCGAAAACGAAAATTCTCAAAACTGGTTACCCTTTACGCGCCGAGAATTCTATATAAGTACAGATTATATAATACCGATGGCACGTGAATGGAAAGCGAGCAAAGCCAAAATGTGCAGCTCCGAAAACGAAAATTCTCAAAACTGGCTACCCTTTACGCGCCGGTACTTCTATATAAATATATAATAAAAAGAAAAACGAATTGCACAAGGAAGGAAAGCGTGCAAAGCCAAGATGTGCAGCTCCGAAAACGGTATTTCTCAAAACTAGCTACCCTTTACGCGCCGAGAATTTTATATAATTATCTATTTTAAAAAACGAATTGCACAATGAAGGATAGCGTGCAATGCCCAGATGTGCAGCTCCGGAAATGAAAATTCTCAAAACTAGCTATCCTTTACGCGCCGATACTTCTATATAAATATATAATAAAAAGAAAAACGAATTGCACAAGGAAGGAAAGCGTGCAAAGCCAAGATGTGCAGCTCCGAAAACGGAAATTCTCCAAACTAGCTACCATATACGCGCCGAGATTTCTATATATCTACATATTTAAAAAGCGAATTGCACAAGGAAGGATAGCGAGCAAAACCAAGATGTGCAGCTCCGGAAATGAAAATTCTCAAAACTAGCTATACTTTACGCGCCGAGACTTCTATATAAATATATAATATAAAGAAAAACGAATTGCACAAGGAAGGAAAGCGTGCAAAGCCAAGATGTGCAGCTCCGAAAACGGAAATTCTTAAAACTAGCTACCGTTTACGCGCCGAGACTTCTATATAAATATTAAGTAAAAAAAATGATTGCACAGTATGGATAGCGAGCAAAATCTAGATGTGCAGCTGCGAAAACGGAAATTCTCAAAACTGGCTACCTTATACGCGCCGATATTTCTGTATATCTATATATTTTAAAAAACGAATTGCACAAGGAAGGATAGCGAGCAAAACCAAGATGTGCAGCTCCGGAAATGAAAATTCTCAAAACTAGCTATCCTTTACGCGCCGAGACTTCTATATAAATATATAATAAAAAGAAAAACGAATTGCACAAGGAAGGAAAGCGTGCAAAGCCAAGATGTGCAGCTACGAAAACGGAAATTCTCAGAACTAGCTACCCTTTACGCGCCGAAACTTCTATATAAATATAAAGTAAAAAAAAAATGATTGCACAAGGTAGGATAGCGAGCAAAGCCAAGATGTGCAGCTCCGAAAACGGAAATTCTCAAAACTAGCTACTCTATACGCGCCAAGACTTTTATATAAATATAGATTTTATAAAACCTATTGCACGTGAAAGGCAATCGAGCAAAGCCAAGATGTGCAGCTCCGAAAACGAAAATTCTCAAAACTAGCTACCCTATACGCGCCAAGACTTTTATATAAATATAGATTTTATAAAACCTATTGCACGTGAAAAGCAATCGAGCAAAGCCAAGATGTGCTGCTCCGAATACGAAAATTCTCAGAACTAGCTACCCTTTACGTGCCGGTATTTCTATATAAATATATAATAAAAAGAAAAACGAATTGCACAAGGAAGGAAAGCGTGCAAAGCCAAGATGTGCAGCTCCGAAAACGGTATTTCTCAAAACTAGCTACCCTTTACGCGCCGAGAATTTTATATAATTATCTATTTTAAAAAACGAATTGCACAATGAAGGGTAGCGTGCAAAGCCCAGATGTGCAGCTCCGGAAATGAAAATTCTCAAAACTAGCTATCCTTTACGCGCCGATACTTCTATATAAATATATAATAAAAAGAAAAACGAATTGCACAAGGAAGGAAAGCGTGCAAAGCCAAGATGTGCAGCTCCGAAAACGGAAATTCTCCAAACTAGCTACCATATACGCGCCGAGATTTCTATATATCTACATATTTAAAAAGCGAATTGCACAAGGAAGGATAGCGAGCAAAGCCAAGATGTGCAGCTCCAAAACCGGAAATTCTCAAAACTAGCTACCGTTTACGCGCCGAGACTTCTATATAAATATTAAGTAAAAAGAATAACTAATTGCACAAGGAAGGATAGCGAGCAAAACCAAGATGTGCAGCTCCGGAAACGAAAATTCTCAAAACTAGCTAACTTTTACGCGCCAAGACTTCTATATAAATATTAAGTAAAAAAAATGATTGCACAGTATGGATAGCGAGCAAAATCTAGATGTGCAGCTGCGAAAACGGAAATTCTCAAAACTAGCTATCCTTTACGCGCCGAGACTTCTATATAAATATATAATAAAAAGAAAAACGAATTGCACAAGGAAGGAAAGCGTGCAAAGCCAAGATGTGCAGCTCCGAAAACGGTATTTCTCAAAACTGGTTACCCTTTACGCGCCGAGAATTCTATATAAGTACAGATTATATAATACCGATGGCACGTGAATGGAAAGCGAGCAAAGCCAAAATGTGCAGCTCCGAAAACGAAAATTCTCAAAACTAGCTACCCTATCCGCGCCAAGACTTTTATATAAATATAGATTTTATAAAACCTATTGCACGTGAAAGGCAATCGAGCAAAGCCAAGATGTGCAGCTCCGAAAACGAAAATTCTCAGAACTAGCTACCCTTTATGCGCCGATACTTCTATATAAATATATAATAAAAAGAATATGTAATTGCACAAGGAAGGAAACCGTGCAAAGCCAAGATGTGCAGCTCCGAAAACGGAAATTCTCAAAACTAGCTACCCTATACGCGCCAAGACTTTTATATAAATATAGATTTTATAAAACCTATTGCACGTGAAAGGCAATCGAGCAAAGCCAAGATGTGCAGCTCCGAAAACGAAAATTCTCAAGAACTAGCTACCCTTTACGTGCCGGTACTTCTATATAAATATATAATAAAAAGAAAAACGAATTGCACAAGGAAGGAAAGCGTGCAAAGCCAAGATGTGCAGCTCCGAAAACGGAAATTCTCCAAACTAGCTACCATATACGCGCCGAGATTTCTATATATCTACATATTTAAAAAGCGAATTGCACAAGGAAGGATAGCGAGCAAAGCCAAGATGTGCAGCTCCAAAACCGGAAATTCTCAAAACTAGCTACCGTTTACGCGCCGAGACTTCTATATAAATATTAAGTAAAAAGAATAACTAATTGCACAAGGAAGGATAGCGAGCAAAACCAAGATGTGCAGCTCCGGAAACGAAAATTCTCAAAACTAGCTACCTTTTACGCGCCAAGACTTCTATATAAATATTAAGTAAAAAAAATGATTGCACAGTATGGATAGCGAGCAAAATCTAGATGTGCAGCTGCGAAAACGGAAATTCTCAAAACTAGCTATCCTTTACGCGCCGAGACTTCTATATAAATATATAATAAAAAGAAAAACGAATTGCACAAGGAAGGAAAGCGTGCAAAGCCAAGATGTGCAGCTCCGAAAACGGTATTTCTCAAAACTAGCTACTCTTAACGCGCCGAGAATTTTATATAATTATCTATTTTAAAAAACGAATTGCACAAGGAAGGAAAGCGAGCAAAGCCAAGAGGTGCAGCACCGAAAACGAAAATTCTCAAAACTGGTTACCCTTTACGCGCCGAGAATTCTATATAAGTACAGATTATATAATACCGATGGCACGTGAATGGAAAGCGAGCAAAGCCAAAATGTGCAGCTCCGGAAATGAAAATTCTCAAAACTAGCTACTCTATACGCGCCAAGACTTTTATATAAATATAGATTTTATAAAACCTATTGCACGTGAAAGGCAATCGAGCAAAGCCAAGATGTGCAGCTCCGAAAACGAAAATTCTCAAAACTAGCTACCCTATACGCGCCAAGACTTTTATATTAATATACATTTTATAAAACCTATTGCACGTGAAAAGCAATCGAGCAAAGCCAAGATGTGCTGCTCCGAATACGAAAATTCTCAGAACTAGCTACCCTTTACGTGCCGGTATTTCTATATAAATATACCCTATACGCGCCAAGACTTTTATATAAATATAGATTTTATAAAACCTATTGCACGTGAAAAGCAATCGAGCAAAGCCAAGATGTGCAGCTCCGAAAACGGTATTTCTCAAAACTAGCTACCCCTTACGCGGCGAGAATTTTATATAATTATCTATTTTAAAAAACGAATTGCACAAGGATGGAAAGCGAGCAAAGCCAAGAGGTGCAGCGCCGAAAACGAAAATTCTCAAAACTGGTTACCCTTTACGCGCCGAGAATTCTATATAAGTACAGATTATATAATACCGATCGGACGTGAATGGAAAGCGAGCAAAGCCAAAATGTGCAGCTCCGAAAACGAAAATTCTCAAAACTGGCTACCCAATAAGCGCCGTTACTTCTATATAGATATATATAAAAAAAAAACGAATTGCACAATGAAGGATAGCGTGCAAACCCCAGATGTGCAGCTCCGGAAATGAAAATTCTCAAAACTAGCTATCCTTTACGCGCCGATACTTCTATATAAATATATAATAAAAAGAAAAACGAATTGCACAAGGAAGGAAAGCGTGCAAAGCCAAGATGTGCAGCTTCGAAAACGGTATTTCTCAAAACTAGCTACCCCTTACGCGGCGAGAATTTTATATAATTATCTATTTTAAAAAACGAATTGCACAAGGATGGAAAGCGAGCAAAGCCAAGAGGTGCAGCACCGAAAACGGAAAATTCTCAAAACTGGTTACCCTTTACGCGCCGAGAATTCTATATAAGTACAGATTATATAATACCGATCGGACGTGAATGGAAAGCGAGCAAAGCCAAAATGTGCAGCTCCGAAAACGAAAATTCTCAAAACTAGCTACCCTTTACGCGCCGAGACTTCTATATAAATATAAAGTAAAAAAAATGATTGCACAAGGATGGATAGCGAGCAAAATCTAGATGTGCAGCTCCGAAAACGGAAATTCTCAAAACTAGCTACCCTTTACTTGCCGATACTTCTATATAAATAAACAATAAAAAGAAAAACGAATTGCATAAGATCTGCAGCACCGAAAACGAAAATTTTCAAATCTAGCTACACTTTACGCGCCGAGAATTCTATATAAGTACAGATTATATAATACCGATCGCAGATGAATGGAAAGCGAGCAAAGCCAAGATGTGCAGCAGCGAAAACAAAAATTCTCAAAACTAGCAACCCCTTACGCGCCGAGAATTTTATATAAATATAGATTTTATAAAACCTATTGCACGTGAAAGGCAATCGAGCAAAGCCAAGATGTGCAGCTCCGAAAACGAAAATTCTCAAGAACTAGCTACCCTTTACGTGCCGGTACTTCTATATAAATATATAATAAAATGAAAAACGAATTGCACAAGGAAGGAAAGCGTGCAAAGCCAAGATGTGCAGCTCCGAAAACGGTATTTCTCAAAACTAGCTACTCTTAACGCGCCGAGAATTTTATATAATTATCTATTTTAAAAAACGAATTGCACAAGGAAGGAAAGCGAGCAAAGCCAAGAGGTGCAGCACCGAAAACGAAAATTCTCAAAACTGGTTACCCTTTACGCGCCGAGAATTCTATATAAGTACAGATTATATAATACCGATGGCACGTGAATGGAAAGCGAGCAAAGCCAAATGTGCAGCTCCGAAAACGAAAATTCTCAAAACTAGCTACCCTATCCGCGCCAAGACTTTTATATAAATATAGATTTTATAAAACCTATTGCACGTGAAAGGCAATCGAGCAAAGCCAAGATGTGCAGCTCCGAAAACGAAAATTCTCAGAACTAGCTACCCTTTACGCGCCGAGACTTCTATATAAATATATAATAAAAAGAAAAACGAATTGCACAAGGAAGGAAAGCGTGCAAAGCCAAGATGTGCAGCTCCGAAAACGGTATTTCTCAAAACTAGCTACCCTTTACGCGCCGAGAATTTTATATAATTATCTATTTTAAAAAACGAATTGCACAAGGAAGGAAAGCGAGCAAAGCCAAGAGGTGCAGCACCGAAAACGAAAATTCTCAAAACTGGTTACCCTTTACGCGCCGAGAATTCTATATAAGTACAGATTATATAATACCGATGGCACGTGAATGGAAAGCGAGCAAAGCCAAAATGTGCAGCTCCGAAAACGAAAATTCTCAAAACTAGCTACCCTATCCGCGCCAAGACTTTTATATAAATATAGATTTTATAAAACCTATTGCACGTGAAAGGCAATCGAGCAAAGCCAAGATGTGCAGCTCCGAAAACGGTATTTCTCAAAACTAGCTACCCTTTACGCGCCGAGAATTTTATATAATTATCTATTTTAAAAAACGAATTGCACAATGAAGGATAGCGTGCAAAGCCCAGATGTGCAGCTCCGGAAATGAAAATTCTCAAAACTAGCTATCCTTTACGCGCCGAGACTTCTATATAAATATATAATAAAAAGAAAAACGAATTGCACAAGGAAGGAAAGCGAGCAAAGCCAAGATGTGCAGCTCCAAAAACGGTATTTCTCAAATCTAGCTACCCTTTACGCGCCGAGAATTTTATATAATTATCTATTTTAAAAAACGAATTGCACAATGAAGGATAGCGTGCAAAGCCCAGATGTGCAGCTCCGGAAATGAAAATTCTCAAAACTAGCTATCCTTTACGCGCCGATACTTCTATATAAATATATAATAAAAAGAAAAACGAATTGCACAAGGAAGGAAAGCGTGCAAAGCCAAGATGTGCAGCTCCGAAAACGGAAATTCTCCAAACTAGCTACCATATACGCGCCGAGATTTCTATATATCTACATATTTAAAAAGCGAATTGCACAAGGAAGGATAGCGAGCAAAACCAAGATGTGCAGCTCCGGAAATGAAAATTCTCAAAACTAGCTATACTTTACGCGCCGAGACTTCTATATAAATATATAATATAAAGAAAAACGAATTGCACAAGGAAGGAAAGCGTGCAAAGCCAAGATGTGCAGCTCCGAAAACGGAAATTCTTAAAACTAGCTACCGTTTACGCGCCGAGACTTCTATATAAATATTAAGTAAAAAAAATGATTGCACAGTATGGATAGCGAGCAAAATCTAGATGTGCAGCTGCGAAAACGGAAATTCTCAAAACTGGCTACCTTATACGCGCCGATATTTCTGTATATCTATATATTTTAAAAAACGAATTGCACAAGGAAGGATAGCGAGCAAAACCAAGATGTGCAGCTCCGGAAATGAAAATTCTCAAAACTAGCTATCCTTTACGCGCCGAGACTTCTATATAAATATATAATAAAAGAAAAAACGAATTGCACAAGGAAGGAAAGCGTGCAAAGCCAAGATGTGCAGCTACGAAAACGGAAATTCTCAAAACTAGCTACCCTTTACGCGCCGAAACTTCTATATAAATATAAAGTAAAAAAAAATGATTGCACAAGGTAGGATAGCGAGCAAAGCCAAGATGTGCAGCTCCGAAAACGGAAATTCTCAAAACTAGCTACTCTATACGCGCCAAGACTTTATATAAATATAGATTTTATAAAACCTATTGCACGTGAAAGGCAATCGAGCAAAGCAAGATGTGCAGCTCCGAAAACGAAAATTCTCAAAACTAGCTACCCTATACGCGCCAAGACTTTATATAAATATAGATTTTATAAAACCTATTGCACGTGAAAGCAATCGAGCAAGCCAAGATGTGCTGCTCCGAATACGAAAATTCTCAGAACTAGCTACCCTTTACGTGCCGGTATTTCTATATAAATATATAATAAAAAGAAAAACGAATTGCACAAGGAAGGAAAGCGTGCAAAGCCAAGATGTGCAGCTCCGAAAACGGTATTTCTCAAAACTAGCTACCCCTTACGCGGCGAGAATTTTATATAATTATCTATTTTAAAAAACGAATTGCACAAGGATGGAAAGCGAGCAAAGCCAAGAGGTGCAGCACCGAAAACGAAAATTCTCAAAACTGGTTACCCTTTACGCGCCGAGAATTCTATATAAGTACAGATTATATAATACCGATCGGACGTGAATGGAAAGCGAGCAAAGCCAAAATGTGCAGCTCCGAAAACGAAAATTCTCAAAACTGGCTACCCAATAAGCGCCGTTACTTCTATATAGATATATATAAAAAAAAACGAATTGCACAATGAAGGATAGCGTGCAAACCCCAGATGTGCAGCTCCGGAAATGAAAATTCTCAAAACTAGCTATCCTTTACGCGCTCGTTTTCCGGAGCTGCATTTTGAAACGCCAGCACCCATTCACGTGCCATCAGTGTAATCCAGCATATAAATTCTCGGCGCGTAAAGGTATGGTTGCAGGAATTTTCGTTTTCGGACACTTTCTTGGCTTTGCTCGCTTTCCCAGCCTTGTGCAATTCGTTTTAAAATAGATAATTATATGGAAATTCTCGGCGCGTTAAAGGTAGCTAGTTTTGAAATACCGTTTTCAGACTGCATCTTGGCTTTGCACGCTTTCCTTCCTTATTACCAGTCGTTTTTCTTTATTATATATTTATGCCATCTCGGCGCGTAAAAGGATAAGCTAGTTTTGAGAATTTCCGTTTTCACCGGCTACGTCCTAAGATTTTGCTCGCTTCTCCTTTTGTACCAATCCCATTTTTTACTTAATATTTATATAGAAGTCTTAGCGCGTAAAGTTAAGCTAGTTTTGAAATTTTTCGTTTCCAGAATACACATGCTGGTTTTGCTCGCTGTCCTTCCTTATTAGATTGGTTATTCTTTTTATAATATTTATATAGAGTCTCGGCGCGTAAGCGGTAGCTAGTTTTGAAATTTCCGGTTTGGGAGCTGCACATCTTGGCTTTGCTCGCTATCCTTCCTTGTGCAATTCGCTTTTAAATATGTAGATATATAAATCTCAGCGCGTGGTAGCTAGTTTGGGTACCACGTTTTCGGAGCTGCACATCTTGGCTTTGCGCTTTCCCTTCCTTGTACCAATTCGTTTTTGTTTTTGGCCTATATTTATATAGAGTATCGGCGCGTAAAGGATAGCTAGTTTGAAATTTTCATTTCCGGGCCGCACATCTTGGTTTTGCTCCTTTATCCATCCTTATTGCAATTCGTTTTAAAATATATAGATATACAGAAATATCGGCGTATAAGGTAGCCAGTTTGAGAATTTCCGTTTTTCGCAGCTGCACATTCTAAGATTTTGCTCGCTATCCATACTGTGCAATCATTTTTTTACTTTATATTTATATAGGAAGTATCGGCGCGTAAAGGATAGCTGGTTTGGAGTACTCATTTCGGGCTGCACATCACAGACTGCACGCTATGTTCATTGTGCAGTTCGTTTTTAAAATAGATAATTATATAAAATTCTCGGCGCGTAAAGAGTGCTTCACTTTTGAGAGAAGTTCACCACCGTTTTCAGACTGCACATCTTGGCTTTGCACGCTTTCCTTCCTTGTGCAATTCGTTTTTCTTTTTTGTATATATTTATATAGTACCGGCGTAAGGGTGGCTGTAGTTCTGAAATTTTCGTTTTTCGGGCTGCACATCTTGGCTTTTGCTCGATTGCCTTTCACGATGCAATAGGTTTTATAAAATCTATATTGCTCTCACAAAGTCTTAGCGCGGATAGAATTTAGCTAGTTTTGAGAATTTTCGTTTTTCAGACTGCACGATTTTGGCTTTGCTCGCTTTCCATTCGTGCCATCGGTATTATATAATCTGTACTTATATAAATTCTCGGCGCGTAAAGGGGTAACCAGTTTGAAATTTTTCGTTTTCAGTGCTGCCTCTTGGCTTTGCTCCTTTCCTTCCCTTGTGCAATTCGTTTTTAAAATAGATAGTGCCGCTTATAAAATTCTCGGCGCGTTAAAGGTAGCTAGTTTTGAAATACCGTTTTCAGACTGCACATCTTGGCTTTGCGCTTTTCCTTTATACTTGCAATTCGTTTTCAACATTATATATTTATATAGAAGTCTCGGCGCGTAAAGGATAGCTAGTTTTGAAATTTCGAACTTTCGCGGCTGCGTCGGAATTTTGCTCGCTATCCATACTGTGCAATCATTTTTTTTTACTTAATATTTATAGAAGTCTTGGCGCGTAAAAGTTAGCTAAGTTTTGAAATTTTAGTTTCCGGAGCTGCACATCTTGGTTTTGCTCGCTATCCATCCTTGTGCAATTAGTTATTCTTTTTACTTAATGGCCCATATAGAAGTCTCGGCGCGTAAACGGTAGCTAGTTTTGAGAATTTCCGGTTTTGGGCTACACATCTTGGCTTTGCTCGCTATCCTTCCTTGTACGTTCAGCACTGTATGTAGATATATAGAAATCTCGGCGCGTATATGGTAGCTGGTTTGGAGAATTTCAGTTTCAGGCTGCATCTTGGCTTTGCGCTTTCCTTCCTTATTGCAATTCGTTTTTCTTTTATTATATGATATAAAGAAGTATCGGCGTAAAGGATAAGCTAGTTTGAGAATTTTCATTTCCGGGCGCTGCACATCTAGACTTTGCACGCTACGCCATTGCTACGGGTCGTTTTTACAAAATAGATAATTTATATAAAATTCTCCGGCGCGTAAAGTAGCTGGTTTGAAATACCGTTTTCAGGGCTGCACATCTTAGCTGCACACTTTCTTCAGCGGCAATTCGTTTTCACTTAATTATATATTTACCAGAAGTACCGGCACGTAAAGGGTAGCTAGTTCTGAAATTTTCGTTTTCAGACTGCATGGCTGCTCGATTGCCTTTCACGGTACAGCCGGTTTTACTCAGGAAATCTATATTTATATAAAGTCTTGGCGCGGATAGGGTAGCAGCTTAGTTTTGCGAAATTTTCGTTTTCGGGCTGCACGTTTGGCTTTGCTCGCTTTCCATTCACGTGCCATCCCAGGCTACGCATAATCTGTATATATAGAGATTCTCGGCGCGTAAAGGGTAACAGTTTTGAGAATTTTCATTTCAGTGCTGCACCTCTTTGAAGCTGCTCCTTTCCTTCCTTGTGCAATTCGTTTTTAAAATAGATAGTATATGAAATTCTCAAGCGCGTTAAAATTAGCTAGTTTTGAAATACCGTTTTTCAGACTGCATACTTGGCTTTACGCTTTCCTTCCACCAGTTCGTTTACTTTTATTATGTTGCCGAAGTACCGGCGCATAAAAAGGTAAAAAGCTAGTTCTGAGAATTTTCAGCTTTTCAGACTTTATCTTGGCTGCTCGCTTTCATTCACGTGATCATTTAAATAATAACTTATATAAATTCTCGGCGCGTAAAGGGTAACCAGTTTGAATTTTCGTTTTCAGTGCCTCTGGCTTTGCTCGCTTTCCTTCCTTATTGCAATTCGTTTTTTCGATAGATAATTATATAAAATTCTCGGCGCGTAAGGGTAGCTAAAAGTTTTTAAGAAATTGCACCGTTTTCGGGCTGCACCTCTTGAAAGCTGCTCACTTTCCTTCCTTATTACCAATTCGTTTTTCTTTTATTATATATTTATATAGGGGAATCTCAGCGCGTAAAAAGGATAAGCTAGTTTGAAATTTTCATTTCAGGGCTCACATCTTGGTTTTGCTCGCTATCATCTTGTACCGGGTAGTTTTTTAAAATATATAGATATACAGAAATATCGGCGCGTATAAGGTAGCCAGTTTTTCCGTTTTCGCAGCTGCGCGTCGTTTGCTCCTTCATCCATATGCACAATGCAATCATTTTTTTACTTTATATTTATATAGAGTATCGGCGCGTAAAAAGGATAGCTAGTTTTGAAATTTTTCATTTCGGAGCTGCATCTGGGCTTTTACGCTATGCTTCCATTGCAATTCGTTTTTAATACATTTTATAAAAACCTATTGCACGTGAAAAGCAATCGAGCAAAGCCAAAGATGTGCTGCTCCGAATACGAAAATTCTCAGAACTAGCTACCCTTTACGTGCCGGTATTTCTATATAAATATACCCTATACGCGCCAAGACTTTTATATAAATATAGATTTTATAAAACCTATTGCACGTGAAAGGCAATCGAGCAAAGCCAAGATGTGCAGCTCCGAAAACGAAAATTCTCAAAACTAGCTACCCTATACGCGCCAAGACTTTTATATAAATATACATTTTATAAAACCTATTGCACGTGAAAAGCAATCGAGCAAAGCCAAGATGTGCTGCTCCGAATACGAAAATTCTCAGAACTAGCTACCCTTTACGTGCCGGTATTTCTATATAAATATACCCTATACGCGCCAAGACTTTTATATAAATATAGATTTTATAAAACCTATTGCACGTGAAAAGCAATCGAGCAAAGCCAAGATGTGCAGCTCCGAAAACGGTATTTCTCAAAACTAGCTACCCCTTACGCGGCGAGAATTTTATATAATTATCTATTTTAAAAAACGAATTGCACAAGGATGGAAAGCGAGCAAAGCCAAGAGGTGCAGCACCGAAAACGAAAATTCTCAAAACTGGTTACCCTTTACGCGCCGAGAATTCTATATAAGTACAGATTATATAATACCGATCGGACGTGAATGGAAAGTGAGCAAAGCCAAAATGTGCAGCTCCGAAAACGAAAATTCTCAAAACTAGCTACCCTTTACGCGCCGAGACTTCTATATAAATATAAAGTAAAAAAAATGATTGCACAAGGATGGATAGCGAGCAAAATCTAGATGTGCAGCTCCGAAAACGGAAATTCTCAAAACTAGCTACCCTTTACTTGCCGATACTTCTATATAAATAAACAATAAAAAGAAAAACGAATTGCATAAGATCTGCAGCACCGAAAACGAAAATTTTCAAATCTAGCTACACTTTACGCGCCGAGAATTCTATATAAGTACAGATTATATAATACCGATCGCAGATGAATGGAAAGCGAGCAAAGCCAAGATGTGCAGCAGCGAAAACAAAAATTCTCAAAACTAGCAACCCCTTACGCGCCGAGAATTTTATATAATTATGTATTTTAAAAAACCTATTGCACGTGAAAGGCAATCCAGCAAAGCCAAGATGTGCAGCTCCGAAAACGGAAATTATCAAAACTAGCTACCCTTTATGCGCCGATACTTCTATATAAATATATAATAAAAAGAATATGTAATTGCACAAGGAAGGAAACCGTGCAAAGCCAAGATGTGCAGCTCCGAAAACGGAAATTCTCAAAACTAGCTACCCTATACGCGCCAAGACTTTTATATAAATATAGATTTTATAAAACCTATTGCACGTGAAAGGCAATCGAGCAAAGCCAAGATGTGCAGCTCCGAAAACGAAAATTCTCAAGAACTAGCTACCCTTTACGTGCCGGTACTTCTATATAAATATATAATAAAAAGAAAAACGAATTGCACAAGGAAGGAAAGCGTGCAAAGCCAAGATGTGCAGCTCCGAAAACGGAAATTCTCCAAACTAGCTACCATATACGCGCCGAGATTTCTATATATCTACATATTTAAAAAGCGAATTGCACAAGGAAGGATAGCGAGCAAAGCCAAGATGTGCAGCTCCAAAACCGGAAATTCTCAAAACTAGCTACCGTTTACGCGCCGAGACTTCTATATAAATATTATGTAAAAAGAATAACTAATTGCACAAGGAAGGATAGCGAGCAAAACCAAGTTGTGCAGCTCCGGAAACGAAAATTCTCAAAACTAGCTACCTTTTACGCGCCAAGACTTCTATATAAATATTAAGTAAAAAAAATGATTGCACAGTATGGATAGCGAGCAAAATCTAGATGTGCAGCTGCGAAAACGGAAATTCTCAAAACTAGCTATCCTTTACGCGCCGAGACTTCTATATAAATATATAATAAAAAGAAAAACGAATTGCACAAGGAAGGAAAGCGTGCAAAGCCAAGATGTGCAGCTCCGAAAACGGTATTTCTCAAAACTAGCTACTCTTAACGCGCCGAGAATTTTATATAATTATCTATTTTAAAAAACGAATTGCACAAGGAAGGAAAGCGAGCAAAGCCAAGAGGTGCAGCACCGAAAACGAAAATTCTCAAAACTGGTTACCCTTTACGCGCCGAGAATTCTATATAAGTACAGATTATATAATACCGATGGCACGTGAATGGAAAGCGAGCAAAGCCAAAATGTGCAGCTCCGAAAACGAAAATTCTCAAAACTAGCTACCCTATCCGCGCCAAGACTTTTATATAAATATAGATTTTATAAAACCTATTGCACGTGAAAGGCAATCGAGCAAAGCCAAGATGTGCAGCTCCGAAAACGAAAATTCTCAGAACTAGCTACCCTTAACGTGCCGGTACTTCTATATAAATATATAATAAAAAGAAAAACGAATTGCACAAGGAAGGAAAGCGTGCAAAGCCAAGAGGTGCAGCTCCGAAAACGAAAATTTTCAAAACTAGCTACCCTTTACGCGCCGAGAATTTTATATAATTATCTATTTTAAAAAACGAATTGCACAAGGAAGGAAAGCGAGCAAAGCCAAGAGGTGCAGCACCGAAAACGAAAATTCTCAAAACTGGTTACCCTTTACGCGCCGAGAATTCTATATAAGTACAGATTATATAATACCGATGGCACGTGAATGGAAAGCGAGCAAAGCCAAAATGTGCAGCTCCGAAAACGAAAATTCTCAAAACTAGCTACCCTATCCGCGCCAAGACTTTTATATAAATATAGATTTTATAAAACCTATTGCACGTGAAAGGCAATCGAGCAAAGCCAAGATGTGCAGCTCCGAAAACGAAAATTCTCAGAACTAGCTACCCTTTACGTGCCGGTACTTCTATATAAATATATAATAAAAAGAAAAACGAATTGCACAAGGAAGGAAAGCGTGCAAAGCCAAGATGTGCAGCTCCGAAAACGGTATTTCTCAAAACTAGCTACCCTTTACGCGCCGAGAATTTTATATAATTATCTATTTTAAAAAACGAATTGCACAATGAAGGATAGCGTGCAAAGCCCAGATGTGCAGCTCCGGAAATGAAAATTCTCAAAACTAGCTATCCTTTACGCGCCGATACTTCTATATAAATATAAAGTAAAAAAAATGATTGCACAGTATGGATAGCGAGCAAAATCTAGATGTGCAGCTGCGAAAACGGAAATTCTCAAAACTGGCTACCTTATACGCGCCGATATTTCTGTATATCTATATATTTTAAAAAACGAATTGCACAAGGATGGATAGCGAGCAAAACCAAGATGTGCAGCTCCGGAAATGAAAATTCTCAAAACTAGCTATCCTTTACGCGCCGAGACTTCTATATAAATATATAATAAAAAGAAAAACGAATTGCACAAGGAAGGAAAGCGAGCAAAGCCAAGATGTGCAGCTCCGAAAACGGTATTTCTCAAATCTAGCTACCCTTTACGCGCCGAGAATTTTATATAATTATCTATTTTAAAAAACGAATTGCACAATGAAGGATAGCGTGCAAAGCCCAGCTGTGCAGCTCCGGAAATGAAAATTCTCAAAACTAGCTATCCTTTACGCGCCGATACTTCTATATAAATATATAATAAAAAGAAAAACGAATTGCACAAGGAAGGAAAGCGTGCAAAGCCAAGATGTGCAGCTCCGAAAACGGAAATTCTCCAAACTAGCTACCATATACGCGCCGAGATTTCTATATATCTACATATTTAAAAAGCGAATTGCACAAGGAAGGATAGCGAGCAAAACCAAGATGTGCAGATCCGGAAATGAAAATTCTCAAAACCAGCTATCCTTTACGCGCCGAGACATCTATATAAATATATAATATAAAGAAAAACGAATTGCACAAGGAAGGAAAGCGTGCAAAGCCAAGATGTGCAGCTCCGAAAACGGTATTTCTCAAAACTAGCTACCCTTTACGCGCCGAGAATTTTATATAATTATCTATTTTAAAAAACGAATTGCACAATGAAGGATAGCGTGCAAAGCCCAGATGTGCAGCTCCGGAAATGAAAATTCTCAAAACTAGCTATCCTTTACGCGCCGATACTTCTATATAAATATAAAGTAAAAAAAATGATTGCACAGTATGGATAGCGAGCAAAATCTAGATGTGCAGCTGCGAAAACGGAAATTCTCAAAACTGGCTACCTTATACGCGCCGATATTTCTGTATATCTATATATTTTAAAAAACGAATTGCACAAGGATGGATAGCGAGCAAAACCAAGATGTGCAGCTCCGGAAATGAAAATTCTCAAAACTAGCTATCCTTTACGCGCCGAGACTTCTATATAAATATATAATAAAAAGAAAAACGAATTGCACAAGGAAGGAAAGCGAGCAAAGCCAAGATGTGCAGCTCCGAAAACGGTATTTCTCAAATCTAGCTACCCTTTACGCGCCGAGAATTTTATATAATTATCTATTTTAAAAAACGAATTGCACAATGAAGGATAGCGTGCAAAGCCCAGCTGTGCAGCTCCGGAAATGAAAATTCTCAAAACTAGCTATCCTTTACGCGCCGATACTTCTATATAAATATATAATAAAAAGAAAAACGAATTGCACAAGGAAGGAAAGCGTGCAAAGCCAAGATGTGCAGCTCCGAAAACGGAAATTCTCCAAACTAGCTACCATATACGCGCCGAGATTTCTATATATCTACATATTTAAAAAGCGAATTGCACAAGGAAGGATAGCGAGCAAAACCAAGATGTGCAGATCCGGAAATGAAAATTCTCAAAACCAGCTATCCTTTACGCGCCGAGACATCTATATAAATATATAATATAAAGAAAAACGAATTGCACAAGGAAGGAAAGCGTGCAAAGCCAAGATGAGCAGCTCCGAAAACGGAAATTCTTAAAACTAGCTACTCTATACGCGCCAAGACTTTTATATAATTATCTATTTTAAAAAACGAATTGCACAAGGAAGGAAAGCGAGCAAAGCCAAGAGGTGCAGCACCGAAAACGAAAATTCTCAAAACTGGTTACCCTTTACGCGCCGAGAATTCTATATAAGTACAGATTATATAATACCGATGGCACGTGAATGGAAAGCGAGCAAAGCCAAAATGTGCAGCTCCGAAAACGAAAATTCTCAAAACTAGCTACCCTTTACGTGCCGGTACTTCTATATAAATATATAATAAAAAGTAAAACGAATTGCACAAGGAAGGAAAGCGTGCAAAGCCAAGATGTGCAGCTCCGAAAACGGTATTTCTCAAAACTAGCTACCCTTTACGCGCCGAGAATTTTATATAATTATCTATTTTAAAAAACGAATTGCACAATGAAGGATAGCGTGCAAAGCCCAGATGTGCAGCTCCGGAAATGAAAATTCTCAAAACTAGCTATCCTTTACGCGCCGATACTTCTATATAAATATAAAGTAAAAAAAATGATTGCACAGTATGGATAGCGAGCAAAATCTAGATGTGCAGCTGCGAAAACGGAAATTCTCAAAACTGGCTACCTTATACGCGCCGATATTTCTGTATATCTATATATTTTAAAAAACGAATTGCACAAGGATGGATAGCGAGCAAAACCAAGATGTGCAGCTCCGAAAACGGAAATTCTCAAAACTAGCTACTCTATACGCGCCAAGACTTTTATATAAATATAGATTTTATAAAACCTATTGCACGTGAAAGGCAATCGAGCAAAGCCAAGATGTGCAGCTACGAAAACGGAAATTCTCAGAACTAGCTACCCTTTACGCGCCGAAACTTCTATATAAATATAAAGTAAAAAAAAATGATTGCACAAGGTAGGATAGCGAGCAAAGCCAAGATGTGCAGCTCCGAAAACGGAAATTCTCAAAACTAGCTACTCTATACGCGCCAAGACTTTTATATAAATATAGATTTTATAAAACCTATTGCACGTGAAAGGCAATCGAGCAAAGCCAAGATGTGCAGCTCCGAAAACGAAAATTCTCAAAACTAGCTACCCTATACGCGCCAAGACTTTTATATAAATATAGATTTTATAAAACCTATTGCACGTGAAAAGCAATCGAGCAAAGCCAAGATGTGCTGCTCCGAATACGAAAATTCTCAGAACTAGCTACCCTTTACGTGCCGGTATTTCTATATAAATATACCCTATACGCGCCAAGACTTTTATATAAATATAGATTTTATAAAACCTATTGCACGTGAAAAGCAATCGAGCAAAGCCAAGATGTGCAGCTCCGAAAACGGTATTTCTCAAAACTAGCTACCCCTTACGCGGCGAGAATTTTATATAATTATCTATTTTAAAAAACGAATTGCACAAGGATGGAAAGCGAGCAAAGCCAAGAGGTGCAGCACCGAAAACGAAAATTCTCAAAACTGGTTACCCTTTACGCGCCGAGAATTCTATATAAGTACAGATTATATAATACCGATCGGACGTGAATGGAAAGCGAGCAAAGCCAAAATGTGCAGCTCCGAAAACGAAAATTCTCAAAACTGGCTACCCAATAAGCGCCGTTACTTCTATATAGATATATATAAAAAAAAAACGAATTGCACAATGAAGGATAGCGTGCAAACCCCAGATGTGCAGCTCCGGAAATGAAAATTCTCAAAACTAGCTATCCTTTACGCGCCGATACTTCTATATAAATATATAATAAAAAGAAAAACGAATTGCACAAGGAAGGAAAGCGTGCAAAGCCAAGATGTGCAGCTCCGAAAACGGTATTTCTCAAAACTAGCTACCCCTTACGCGGCGAGAATTTTATATAATTATCTATTTTAAAAAACGAATTGCACAAGGATGGAAAGCGAGCAAAGCCAAGAGGTGCAGCACCGAAAACGAAAATTCTCAAAACTGGTTACCCTTTACGCGCCGAGAATTCTATATAAGTACAGATTATATAATACCGATCGGACGTGAATGGAAAGCGAGCAAAGCCAAAATGTGCAGCTCCGAAAACGAAAATTCTCAAAACTAGCTACCCTTTACGCGCCGAGACTTCTATATAAATATAAAGTAAAAAAAATGATTGCACAAGGATGGATAGCGAGCAAAATCTAGATGTGCAGCTCCGAAAACGGAAATTCTCAAAACTAGCTACCCTTTACTTGCCGATACTTCTATATAAATAAACAATAATAAGAAAAACGAATTGCATAAGATCTGCAGCACCGAAAATGAAAATTTTCAAATCTAGCTACACTTTACGCGCCGAGAATTCTATATAAGTACAGATTATATAATACCGATCGCAGATGAATGGAAAGCGAGCAAAGCCAAGATGTGCAGCAGCGAAAACAAAAATTCTCAAAACTAGCAACCCCTTACGCGCCGAGAATTTTATATAATTATGTATTTTAAAAAACCTATTGCACGTGAAAGGCAATCCAGCAAAGCCAAGATGTGCAGCTCCGAAAACGGAAATTATCAAAACTAGCTACCCTTTATGCGCCGATACTTCTATATAAATATATAATAAAAAGAATATGTAATTGCACAAGGAAGGAAACCGTGCAAAGCCAAGATGTGCAGCTCCGAAAACGGAAATTCTCAAAACTAGCTACCCTATACGCGCCAAGACTTTTATATAAATATAGATTTTATAAAACCTATTGCACGTGAAAGGCAATCGAGCAAAGCCAAGATGTGCAGCTCCGAATACGAAAATTCTCAGAACTAGCTACCCTTTAAGCGCCGATACTTCTATATAAATATATAATAAAAAGAAAAACGAATTGCACAAGGAAGGAAAGCGTGCAAAGCCAAGATGTGCAGCTCCGAAAACAGAAATTCTAAAAACTAGCTACCCTTTACGCGCCGAGACTTCTATATAAATATAAAGTAAAAAAAATGATTGCACAAGGATGGATAGCGAGCAAAATCTAGATGTGCAGCTCCGAAAACGGAAATTCTCAAAACTAGCTACCGTTTACGCGCCGAGACTTCTATATAAATATAAAGTAAAAAAATGATTACACAAGGATGGATAGCGAGCAAAATCTAGATGTGCAGCTCCGAAAACGGAAATTCTCAAAACTGGCTACCTTATACGCGCCGATATTTTTGTATATCTATATATTTTAAAAAACGAATTGCACAAGGAAGGATAGCGAGCAAATACAAGATGTGCAGCTCCGAAAACGGAAATTCTCAAAACTAGCTACCCTTTACGCGCCGAGACTTCTATATAAATATAAAGTAAAAAAAATGATTGCACAAGGATGGATAGCGAGCAAAATCTAGATGTGCAGCTCCGAAAACGAAAATTCTCCAAACTAGCTACCCTATACGCGCCGAGATTTCTATATATCTACATATTTGAAAAAACGAATTGCACAAGAAAGGATCGCGAGCAAAACCAAGATGTGCAGCTCCGGAAACGAAAATTCTCAAAACTAGCTACCGTTTACACGCAGAGACTTCTATATAAATATAAAGTAAAAAAAATGATTGCACAGTATGGATAGCGAGCAAAATCTAGATGTGCAGCTGCGAAAACGGAAATTCTCAAAACTGGCTACCTTATACGCTTCGAGACTTCTGTATAAATATTTATTTAAAACATTAACGATCGTACATAGAAGGAAAGCGAGCAAAGCCAAGATGTGCAGCTCCGAAAACGAAAATTCTCAAAACTAGCTATCCTTTACGCGCCGAGACTTCTATATAAATATAAAGTAAAAAAAATGATTGCACAAGGATGGATAGCGAGCAAAATCTATATGTGCAGCTCCGAAAACGGAAATTCTCAAAACTGGCTACCTTATACGCGCCGAGACTTCTATATAAATATAAAGTAAAAAAAATGTTTGCACAAGGATGGATAGCGAGCAAAATCTAGATGTGCAGCTCCGGAAATGAAAATTCTCAAAACTAGCTACCGTTTACACGCCGAGACTTCTATATAAATATAAAGTACAAAAAATTATTGCACAAGGATGGATAGCGAGCAAAATCTAGATGTTCAGCTCCGAAAACGAATATTCTCAAGACTAGCTACCCTATGCGTACCGAGATTTTTATATAGCTATATATTTTAAAAAACGAATTAGAGACACCACCCAGAGTCGCCAAACCAGGGCCGTCTTCTCACCCTAATCTATAAAGTTTATGCGAATCGAAATTTTGGAACTCGAAGTTCGTACTTTAAATCGACAATTGAATAACTTTGCTGTCAATCTTCACGATAATCAAGAATATGCATGGACAAATAGTTTTCTCCGCAAAATAGCTCTACCAAGCTTCTCAGGAGAGTCGTGGGAGGATCCCGGCGAATTCTTATATGATCTTGAGCAGTATTTAATGATAAAACGAATTCCCAATGAATATCAGCCGAAAATCATTGCAAGATCGTTGAATTCGGAAACTTCTTTCGGCAAGCTTATATGACACGAGAAAGAATCGATCGCTCGATTGACATTTGGAAGGCGCAAAGGTATAGGGAAGGCAGTCTTTTAAATTATTTTTACCTACGGATCAGCGAATCGAATAATTTTATGCCACCTTATAGCGAATATCAGCGAAATCGCGTCATCATGGGTCAATTACCGCGTGATATTCAAATAACCCTAATTGGACGAGATCTCGCCAATACTCAGGAACTTGTAGAGGCTTTGACGCGTGCAGACGAAACGCGTGTAAAAGATCATTCATATTCGCACAAATATCCGCAAAACAAGCCCTATCAACGAGAAGAGCGTCTTGATAATCGTAACAATCCATCTGACGGATATAAAGAGACTAGCCATTTAAACAATAACAATAACAATAACACAAACAGTCACGTATATAATGGTCAATACGCGCGCGATAGACCAAAGAATTACGAGTAGCATCAAAATAAAGATTTTAATTCACGACAGAATCAAAACAATAACACCCGGAAGAACGTCGCGACAATCACAGTTGACAGGGAAAACTCACACGAGTCCTTCGAAACAATCGAGGCCGTAGCTGAAATACATAACAATGCAGAAGCCAACGACTATAGCGATTCGGAAAACAAGAGTGCGGCTCGCGATTAATAGGTCCCGTTGCGATTTGCGACATTGAGATGCAGGACCTGCCTTACGATGTCTCGGAGGGCTATAATGATACTAATGATAGCATCAGACAGAAATTTAAATGTCCTCGCTTGTTGGTTTCGATAGATGATTTTAATCTTCAATGTTTAGTAGATAGTGGGAGCAATGCTACGCTAATTTCCCAGGCAGCGTTTGAACGCATAAAGAATAAACCCTGTGTACAAGTTCTACCGGTTTCGAACACATATCTTACTGGAGCTTTCAGGAAACGGTCGAGTAAGATCAAAAAACAGTTGTACGTACCACTAAAAATACAAAACCTCGCAATAAAAACAATTTTACTAGTCGTCGGAAATCTGGTGTATGACATTACTCTGGGAATTGATTGAATAGTAAATAACAAGGTGATAATTAACGGTAAAGAGAAAAACATAAGAATCGACAAGCTGCTTATAAGTAACGAATACGTTAGTTTCTCCGAGCAATTTTCTTGCGCTTATACTCATCCGAAAGTCAAAGAATATGTTGAGTTCTCGAGACTGTCGGCGAGTCGCGGATCCATTTCGGTCCGGGAGGATGATGCACGTCATTTTTTTGGACTGGGGAATGGTCATCGCTTTGTCGCTTCTACCGACAGTTTCGAGAGTGAAATAAATAAAACTATGACTCTCTCTCTCTCTCTCTCTCTCTCTCTCTCTCTCTATCTCTCTCTCTCTCTCTCTCTCTCTCTCTCTCTCTCTCTCTCTCTACGGAGACTGAGCAATTCGTGTGTGAGATTCATCTTCGGGGTTAGGAGGGATGCACACATCAGTCCTTACCGGAGGCGTCTAGAATGGCTTTGCACCGATTCCAGAAGGCTCTACTTTGAGGCCATTCTATTATACAGAATAATCCGGATCGGTGAACCTTCGTATCTGGCCTCATTGTTTAATAAACAGAAGCAAAGACCCTCCAGTAGGGGAGTTCCCCCGGAACTGAGCATCCCTACCGTGAGTACTGAAACCGGGGCTAGGGCCTTCCAGGTCCAGGGTGCTCAGTTCTGGAACTCTCTCCCTTCTACACTGCGAAACCTGCCATCTCTCGCCTCCTTCAAGGGGGCACTACGGCGGCACCTGCTGGTCACTGAATCGTGACGACTCTGAGCCCTCTGGCGCTGCATTCTTAATCTTAATCTAGTTTTAATTTAGTCAGACTCGGCCCTTAGGCCGTAAAAATTCTTCCAGTATTACGTATTTTTAGATTTCAAACGTGCAATACAGATAGGTCTATGACCAAACCTTAAATGCACAGCGTAATATTAGAAAATTTTTATGGGATAATTAAATATGACGAAATGTTATTTCATTTAATTTTATGTGACGGTATTTTTATATATTTTATTTTCTCTTTTTGTTAGACTGTATGCGACAGTCTTTGTGATATATATTGTATTATTTTTTGCTTGTAGCAAATAAAGACCTATCTCTCTCTCTCTCTCTCTCTCTCTCTCTCTCTCTCTCTCTCTCTCTCTCTCTCTCTCTCTCTCTCTCTCTCTCTCTCTCTCTCTTTCGCTGTCTACTCCATACCGGCCCCGAGCTCGAATGCACGTCTGCGACTCTCGCTATACCAGCCCGTAGCCTCTCTCTCCTTTTACAATATAGTAGCCCCTGGTCTCTGGCGCGGTGGCTTCCGCCGCTGCTGTACCGGACCCGCTCCTGTCTCTCTCTCCCCTCTCTACGCCATATTCGCCCGCGTCCTCCAAAGCCGCCGTCTATCTGTCGCTCGCATAAACCTGCTGTTTGGCTTTTATTGTCCTAGCGCCGACTCAGATCCTTTTTGTGATGTAATAATATGTAACATGTATGATTTCCTACTACACGGTGCCGCAAAGCGTACTCTAAATTTTAGCCTTGGGGTTTATTGATGGGATTTGTATACATTAAAATAGAGAAATTTTGTTTTGATACACTCTTATATTTATTTAATAAAACAGTAAAAATTGAATACATGATATATTTATGCGCGTGTGTGTGCGTAGAAAAATAAAACATATTTACATCTTAGAAACTAACGATAGGAGATGAATAAAAAAAGTTATAGCGGAAACATAACGTCGTGCACATCTTTTGCGATTCTGGCTAAGCCAAACGCATAGATTTCTGTTAAAAATATCTAAAACGTTGACGCTTACAGTGGCAAAATTTAAGTTTGTCTTAACAATTGTGTCGATTTTATATTTATGAAGGGCGTAATATTGTTTGAACGAGTTTACATTTTTCAGAATTTCACGACATAGTTCAGCATCTTCTCTTTTGAAAGCGTCTTTTATATAATCTAAAATTGAGTCCACGCCGCGATTAACTAATCCTGAAAGTTGCTCGAGCTGTTTAAAACGCTAATCGATGCACTCTTTTACCTGTATTAAGCCAGCGAACGTTTGTTGATGCATAATTACACTAGGCGGACTCTCGTACTTTTTCTTCTTCTTGCACGCAGGCTGTGCAGGTGGATGCTGTTGTGTTTCCTCGTCATCGCCGACACTGCTGATGAAATACTAACCGTTGTGGATTGTCATTTTTGCTGTAAGTGGTGATATTGGTGTTGGCCTCTCGTCGATGCCGATCGTCCTTGCTCCGAAGCTGTTGGTGAATGTGACATCGTGATTTGGAAGGAGGATCTTGCTAGGATTTCCAAAATCCTGATAGAACGTGAAGGAGTGATTCAGATATGCATCCATAGCCTCCATCTGATCTTTGATCACTTCCCAGCTGTTTGTGTCGAGTGTCACATACTTGGCTGGTGATCCATTCGCACAAATTTTTAACACAGCTCTGTAGTAACCGCCGTAATACTCCAGGCCTATGGTTGCACGCTTGCAGTTTGATTTGTTGAGCG
Organism: Nasonia vitripennis; assembly: GCF_009193385.2. Lineage (NCBI taxonomy): Eukaryota > Metazoa > Arthropoda > Insecta > Hymenoptera > Pteromalidae > Nasonia > Nasonia vitripennis. The sequence goes on from NW_022279657.1 coordinate 948,280, forward strand.
AGTACGTTGTCGAGTACAACAAGTTGCAGGTGATCGGCTTATTTTTCCAAGACTCGGCACTAGGTGCTGCTACTGCTGAATCCATTGCAAAGATATTTTACACACGAAGTCTACTTGACGAGGGTGTTCGTACGACTGATGACTGCGCCACGACTCCTTTATAAAGAATGGGACGACAAAGAGCGAGCGTTAACGAGTCGCAGTTCTTTCTAGAAACGGTCGTTACAGTATTTACTTTTCATAGTGAAACGAGACACGTTTGATATCGATAGAAGTTGTTTTGTTTAACGCAACCGTCACACCTAGTACGTTTGTAAAACTGCTCAGATGACAAACATCCGGTCTTGGCTGTATAGATCTGATTACAGTAACCCCGTCTTGTAGAACTCGTGCGTCGGAATGCGTTGACTCAATGATGGCGATATTATATATATATATATATTAGATACAACTAAATTGTATTGTTGAAAAAATTAAATATTTAAGTATCACAATTTAATATTTTATTATGCTTATTTTTAAGTGGATTTAAAAGTAAACGAATATTTAATCGACATAATTGATGAATTGTATTATATAGAATTAATATTATATTGACTGAATTATTATTACATTAATTAATGTAATTTTCTTTTTAGATTTGTTTTTACAATTTATCATATGGGTATAGGTTAATAATATAAGATTTGTAATGCGCTGACAATCTTTCTATTAGGTTTAAATAAACATACATCCTATTTTGTACCTTAGGAATAGAACGTAATTTAAATAATCTGATATTTTGTTAGTTTATCTTTATTTCTTGTTCAATATATGTAACAAGAACGTAACCTTAATTAATCAATATTGATTAACAATGTTATATTATTTATAAAATATCGTAGTCGCAACATATTTTCGACCATCACTACTGATGTTACTGATCACTACTGATAACCATGGGTAAGAAAATATGTAAATCTTGTTGATTAATACATCCTACTACGTCTTTAGTTTCTTGCACGCAGTAGAAACAGAGACATTTCTCGTAAGATCTAACTAATAACTTATAAAAAAGTAGATAGACACTATTGTTTACTAAAGTAATGAATCATATAATCCTGAATTCCATGGGATTCGCATTTAAGCAAACAACATCTTTTTCTTTATAAAGGTTGCCCTTTACTCTAGCAGAAGTTAAAAACTCGCCATTTGCATATTAATATTCTATACGATAACATTAATTGATTTTTGACTGCTAACGAGTATGGTGGATTCGCTCGACAGGTTATAACATTAGCGTATTACTTAAACTATCGATACAGCTAAAAAATGTAGTCCCATTTGTTTTATGAAGCGTGGCATATGTGTTACATTATGAAATTTAAGCATAAGATGTTTTTTACTTATTTTCATATATAATTTATGATGTTTGCATATGGTTTTTTCTAATTTCTTGTACACCGTTGTATCAAAGAAATCACTATAAACAATACACATGATTTCTCTAAATAACATGTACAAGTTCCACGCTTCATTTTCTTTCGGGATGCGATCTCCAATCAACAGTCCAAGATTTTCAATTAAGAAAGTCATCTCAGACGAAGATATAACTACATTGTTATCTTCGATTTGTTTCTCACTTAGAGTAGGTATGCTATTGTCATCCTGTACGTAATTAAATGAAGAAATTCGGGAGTTGAGAAAATTTAGATACAACAACTTTTCTTTATATAGTAAAGTATTCAAAATAAATCCCATAGCAACATACTCCTTCATTTAAATCGTGCATCGGATCAAGAGCACCATGTTCAAAAATATTATAAAGCGGTATTTCATGAAAAACACATTCTTTAACTAAGCCATTTTGCTTGTGACGGCATTTGCTTTCATATGTACTAGCTGAGCGTAAATATTTTTCGTCTTCTACAGTCAAACATTTAATTACTTCTTTCGGTGCACTGCATAGATGACACGGATTATTTGAGTTGCAACCTTTGGAAAAACCCAGATTCGTATTTAATCCTAGATTGTCTCCTAAGATAGTATACAAAGAAAAATAAAATTGAACAATGTCGTTATTTAATATAATAGAAATGCCGTCTTCCTGTAAACTGCAGCATTCTTTAATGATTTTTTTATAAATTATTTTGTTTCCCTTGTCCCTGTGGTCTACATATTTATGCAGTTGATAGAGTAAGATTTTCTAGCTGGGTAGCGTACTCTGAAGGTACACCAGAAAGTGGATAATAAACAGCACTAATTTGATTTTTAACTTTGTAAGATCCTAGCGGGTTATTCATTTCAAAGTCGTTATTATATAAAAATAGTGGTATCATTAGTATATGGGCTGGTATGGAAAGACTGGGCGTGGCCTAGAGTGACGTCACCAGTCCCGTGGCTGGCGCCAGTTGTTTATGTAAACAGAAGCCCATGTTTATATCAACAGTAGCTGATAAGGTTAATAAACATGATTTACGACCGCTACTGTCATAAACAGTCTGTCATCGATGGGTGACTCTTATTTGTTTATTTATAAATAATTATAAGTAATTTTTAAACAAAAGCTATATCACGCATACGATGCCAGCCCTCCCCCTTTTACTCAAGCAGACCCGAGCGCGACTCTTTCTCTTTCTCTCTCTCTTACGCTGTCTACTCCATACCGGCCCCGAGCTCGAACGCACGTGCGCGACTCCCACTATACCAGCCCGTAGCCCTCCTCTCCTTTTAGACTATAGTAGCCCCGAGCTCCGACGAGGCGGCTCTCTCTCTCTCTCTCTCTCTCTCTCTCTCTCTCTCTCTCTCTCTCTCTCTCTCTCTCTCTCTCTGCCTGCTACATTTGGTTTAGGCGAGACCACGAAAAAAGGCTGTTTTCCGCACCTTTTTAACACCTCGGCTAACGCCGAATACCGTGGCGCCATACCGGATGCGCACTATTATTCGCCCGACACTATGTCGTCGAGCGAGCGCGAGCAATTCTTGCTGTGGCACAGCGAGATGCGTGCAGCGAATGCAGTATTCGATTTCAGCAAGGAAATCGTCGACTACTGTCGCATGGATGTGACGATTCTGCGTCGCGCGTGTGTAGCTTTCAGAAAAATTTTTCTCGAGGTCGGTGACGCGGACCCGTTTGTAGTGGCTACTACAATCGCGTCCGCATGCTCTCATCTCTATAGAAAAAATTTCTTAAAGCCACAGACTATAGGAATAATCTCCAAAAGCGGGTATCGGCGCGCCGACAAGCACTCCCAAAAAGCCGTCGAGTGGCTGCTGCAGTGCGAGCGAGAGATCGGTCGCGAAATCGTGCATGCAGGCAGAGCGTCATATGGCAGTATAGTATGACCGAGTACGATCCGCTCACAGGTGAAGGAGAACTTGTCGCTAGCTACATCGACACTTTCTTGCGATTAAAGCGGGAAGCATCGGGATTTCCAACTTGGTGCGTTGACGCGAAATCGAAAGCGCGTTACGTTCGCGAGTATCGCGAAAATGAGGGGATATCGCTTGATCTGGAAAAAATCGCGAAAAACCCTGGCCTGCGCACTGTTGCAAAGCTCTGTCTGAACTCGTTCTGGGGTAAGTTCGGACAGCGCGATAATTTAAAACAGACGGTGATCGTCAAGGAGCGCGAAGACCTCCTTAAACTGCCTAACGGCCGAGGATAAAGAGGTCTTGAGTCTCCTGTTGGTCAACGAGGAGGTGATGTACGCGAGCTGGCAGTACATCGACGATGCTGTGGAGTCTACTCCATATACGAACGTAGTTATAGCAGCCTACACGACAACTCTGGCCCGCTTGAAACTATTTTCGTATTTGGAGAAGCTCGACCAGCGAACGCTGTACTGCGACACTGATTCGTGCATATTTGTGTGCAACGAAAACGCACAAGAATACAGGCCCCCGTTAGGCTCGTTGCTCGGCGATATGACCAACGAGCTCGACGAAGGGACTTATATTATACTGAACAAGCTTCCTCTTGGGTGGTCCGAAATTTTACTGCTACAGAACCGTGAATTCGAGAAATGGCGAGGTATCCGAAAAATGTAAAGTCAAGGATATCTCGCTAAATTTCTCGAATTCTTTGAGAATAAATTATCCTAGCATTAATAGTATGATTGAAAATTATTTTAAGCCTGATGAAGAGAATGAATGCATTAATTTTAAGTTTAATTATATTAAAAGATTGCCAGATCACACTGTCGTCACGTCAGAAGAAATCAAATCGTGTAGCATAGTTCTAAAAAAGCGTAGGTATGTTACTCCCGAGTTATCGCTTCCGTACGGTTACAAAAGTTAACTATAGTATGTAAGTTGTTTGTGAATAAATAAAAGTAAATAAATAAAAGAATCTCGTTTTTGTATTAGTTTTAAGTAATATAAATTGTTCTGCGTTATGTTTAATATATTTATAGTAAAAATAAAAGTATTTTTAACTTTTTCTTGTAATTATAACATTCTTCTCGCTCCTTTACCCACTCATCATCGCACGCTTATAGGGGAGCCGCACATGCACGCGTATAGACGGCTTGTCCGCGGATGATACTCGTAGCAGCTAATATACGCTTATAAGCGGCCCGCGAGAGTACACGCGTCCTCCGCGGTAGAGGAATAATATTAATAAAAAGCGCTTTTCGGGAAGTGAGCGCTTTAGTCGAAAAGATGGATACGCGTTGGAAGCATCCTTTTACGGCGTGCATAGCAGGACCGATAGGAGCTGGAAAAAGCTGGTTTCTGAAAAAATTTCTCGAGCATCCGTCGGAGATGTGCGATGCTCGCTTCGACAGGGTTCTGCTCTATTATACCGAGTGGCAAGAGACGTATCGCAGTGAATTCAAAGTTGGCGGGAGTGATGATTATCGACGACTTGATGCGAGAATCATCGAACGATATAGTTCTGGAATTGTTCTCGCGTTCGTCTCATCATTTGAATTTGTCGGTCTTTCTGGTGACGCAGAATATTTTTCACCAGGGAAAGTCTCAGCGCGACATAAGTTTAAATTCAAAGTATCTTTTTATATTTAAAAATCCTCGCGACAGAGCTCAGAATCGGCATCTCGTGCGTCAAATTTATCCGGAAGATCCGAGGTTTCTGCAGGAGGCTTACATAGACGCTACGCGCGGACCTCACTCGTATCTTTTTCTCGATCTAACTCAAGCAGCCGTGAACGAGTATAGGGTTCGCACGTGTATATTCCCAAGCGACGATATTCAGTACGCCTACGTGCCGAAATTCGGTAAAAAATAAAAATACAAAATAGGTGTGCAGAGCTCTCGGCATAGACAGTAGGCGAGAAGCTATGGCACCAACAACATCGAAGAAGAAACAGGCTGGCTGTTGTATACCCGTGGCTGCGCTCAACACTAAGTATTTCAACAGAAAACGAGTAGCTGTACTGAACGCTCTGTGTCACACAGACGGCCAACAACGCACGGCTCTTTTACGCACAGCCGACAAGAGACTCGTGTGTTGCATATGCGAATGCGCTTTGAATATCTTGCAAGGTGTGATCAAAATCAAAGACTCGCATAAACGACGACTCAAATAGCACAAAAACGTGCTGAGAAAATTGACGATTTGCAATAATAAGAAATATGTCAGCGATTGGCAGATAAAGAAACGAGTTCTCGTACAGCACGGTGGTGCTTTTTTGCCGCTTCTACTCGCACCTATTATCGGGACTCTTGTCTCGAAGTTATTTAATTCTAAGTCAGCAGCAGCAGCGGAAGACTAAAATGGATCGTGCGAGAAAAATGATTATCGTGTCCAAAGATATGTTTTCGCGCATGCAAAACATTCAGCCAGCAGCAGCACCGCCAGTAGTAAACGAGTCGTGTGAAAACTCTGTTCAAACATGCGGCGACAATATCTCGAGACTCGATTCCGAGATGCACAAAATTCTACATTCGAATAAATTTACAGATGAGCGTGAAAAATGTCAAAACTATTTGCAAGTACTGCGGCGATATCTGTTTTTCAAAGATTCCGAACGTCAAGCTGAACACGATTACGAGCGCGACGTCGACGAAATAGAGGCCACATCGGCACCAATGACTGAAGAAATAATACTCGACAGCGTGCCCTAGAGTTACGCTCAAAAAACGCGCCTTCTGGTGAAACACTGGAAAACCGTTTCCGGCGATCGTCTCAAGTGGGATAGCACTGGCAGAATCAGTATAGACGGCCGGCCCATACAAGATTCCAACATTATAGAACTGATTAGCGACGTTGTCGCACTCAGGAAAAAAACAGTGGATCATTCGGAAGTGCCCATCGGCCGTTTACCTTTCGCCAAATTCATCAAGACAGTCGACACGCCGATAAAGCTGATTGGAACACGGAAATAGTGAAAATTGGTAAAAATTTGACAGAGCCGAATAATACAGCGAAACGACGACTGCCTAGTAAAGAGAGTATCGACGCGTTGATGGAAATACACAACTCTAGCAGCAGCAGCGAATCACCGGCATCGCCTGCTTTGACGAGAAATCGAGCAAAGAACAAGTGGCTACGTCTCGCAAACTTTTAAGCATGGCGTCGTCGTCGTCGTACGAGCAGCAATACTACGATGTTTCGCACGAGGAATTTTTGAAAAAACGCGACATCAAATTCCGTACAGCTCGAAACCCCGATATCAAAGCGGCTGTGGTGGAAAGACTAAACCGTACTGTACGCGAACGAATGTGGCGATACTTTTCTCACAATAACACACAACGTTACATCGACGTGGTGCAGAAAATCATCGAGGCTTACAATCATACGCAACACAGCGGTACAAAGATGCGCCCCTGTGACGTGAGCATCTACAATGCTGCGAAAGCGCGCAAAAATTTAGAGAAAAGAGCTCGTCTGCAATCGACTTACAAGAATCGCGAAAAGATGGCGTCAGGTGTAATCAATAAATACAAGCCCGGATCTTACGTACGCATTAGTCGCACGAAAAATACTTTCGAGAAGGGATACGAAAAAAACTTTAGCGAGGAAGTTTTCAAGATTAAGCGCATATCCAACAGACAGCAGTTACCAACGTTTATCCTGGAAGATTTGAACGGCGAGGAGATTGACGGCTTTTTCTATCTCGAGGAGCTCGCTCACGTTGGCACGAAACGCATGTCGGACGCTGCTGAGCAATTCAAAATAGAACGCGTAATTCGTACAAAGGGTCGTGGATCGAAGAAGCAGCTACTCGTCAAGTGGGCTGGCTATCCGGACAAATTCAACTCGTGGATCAAAGCCTCTGAAGTACAAAAAATGTTAAAATGTACCAGAACGATTTTTACCTAGTTCTGCCTAGCAATAGCAGTATGACGTACTACAACGAAAACGCCACCAGCTGCTTTACAACGCAGCTCTTGCTCGAGCTCAGACTCAGCGGGAATTGGTCCGTTGCGCTCGTCGAAATTCACGTGCCGAGTACTGTCACACACATTCAAGAATCGGACGCCATTTACACGTTTAAACAGTCGGAAAAGGCAAAGCAGGAAACGCATTTTTTCCGCACGGCAGTTACGACAAGATCGAGCAACTAGCCAACGAAATAAATAAATCAGCCGCCTTTCACGATCACCTGCGTCTCAAAGTTGCACCCATTCAAAAGGGCTACTACATGCTACAGCGCAAGTGTGCCTGCGTTGATCAGCATCAGACAACGTTTAACGAAAAAATTTGCCGTATTTTCGGTTTCGAAGATTCCGAGACTCGGCAAAAAACGGCACCTTTGTCACATCGTCAATGAGTAGTGTAGTCGTGCTAGGAAACAGACCAGCATCGCTTTTCCGAGCTATTCCTGATCAGCTCTACGTGTACACGGATGTATGCGAGATGTATGCTTCCGGTGCCAGAGCTGTGGGCAAAGAGGCTGTGCGCACAGGCATCAACGTATTGGACGACGTTGCAAACAACGGCTCGAATTTCAAGGAGGCGTTCAAATATCGTACTAAAGAGTCTGGAAACAAATTGAAGAGAAAAGCCGGTGAAAACATAGCAGAAATTATGAAAGGCTCTGGTTATAAATCACGCGCAGTGCATCGAAGGCGTCAGTTGAGAAAGACACGTACATCGAGTACAATCGGCTCTAGCAAAAAACGCAAACAATATACGACAGGACGGAAGAAGAGAGTCACGAGAAAAACGAAGAAGAGGCCTAAAAAGAGAAGTACTCAGCAGCAGCATAAGCAGAGTTTTAGAAGTGTTACGGATATTTTTAGTCCTAGGCGTATTTAGTTTGGGGTAAAAATGGCATTTTTACATTCTCACTCGACGGAATGCATGTCCATCGAGCTGGATCTTTTCACGCTTCCAGCCACCCAAACGTCCATTGAAAGCAGCAGATTTCTGCATTATAAGCCTGTGTCGTCTCTTAGCGACGATGTCGACGCACCATTGGAATTTGTCGTGCCGGCAGGTAGCGAGCATTACTTTGATCTGGCTCACACTATGCTTCATGTTCAAGCTAAAATCGTACCCACTGACGAGGCTAACGCAACGACCGAAGACCTTAAAGTCCGACCGATCAACAATTTCATGCATTCAATGTTCAATCAGATTGACGTTTTTTTCAATCAGAAAATTGTTTCGCCGCCTATTAACGCCTATCCTTACAGAGCGTACATCGAGACGCTTCTCAACTACGCTCCGGCTGCTAAAGAGTCACATCTTACAACGAGTCTGTGGTACGACGACATAAGCGGCGGTTTCGATTCGCCAGCTAATGCAGTGAGCACTGCCACAGCACCTATGATCGTGAACAAAGGGCTGGAAAATCGCAAATATTTTACACAGAATCGACGATACTTTGACATGATTGGACATCTATATCACGACCTCTTTAATCAGGATAAAATGCTGATTAATGGCGTAGAAATGCGCGTACGTCTAGTGAGGAGTAAGGATGCTTTTTGTCTGATGGACGCGACAACCGATGGAAAATTCAAACTCAGCATCAAAGAAGCTACACTCATAGTTCGCAGAGTAAAAATCAGTCCTGGAGTTTTACTGGCTCATGCGCAAGCATTATCGAAAACCACGGCTAAATATCCCATAACGAGAGTCGAAGTTAAGTCGTTTACTCTTCACTCGGGAATATTGGGCGATTCGATCGACAACGTCATTCACGGTCAGCTGCCAAAGAGAATAATCTTGGGCTTTGTGGAAAACAAAGCATTCAACGGAAACCGCGCGTTAAACCCTTTTAATTTTCAACACTTCTCTATAAATTATATTTCTCTCTACGTCGACAGCGTACAAATTCCAAGCAAACCTTTGCAGCCACGTTTCACGGGTCTCGACAAACTCTACCTTGACGCTTTTCAAACACTTTACACGGGCACAGGCGTGCATTTTCTCAACGAAGGTTTTGGCATCAATAGCTACAACTATTACAAAGGCAATTTTTTGACGGCCTTCGATCTCACTCCTGATTTATCGGCACACTGTGCCACACATTGGAATCTCGTGCGCTCGGGTAGCATACGCATAGAAGTGAGATTTGAGACGGCTCTTCTCACTGCTATCAACTGTATCGTTTACGCAGAGTACGACAACGTTCTGGAAGTCGACTCTAGCCGCCAAATCGTAACGGATTTTAGCGCTTGATGCGCACGCACACTTGATCGCAGCGCCTCAAAAAAAAAAAAAAAATTGAATGAGTCAATACAAGTGTATTAGTGTATAATCAATTTATTTTTAATATTTTGTCAACACCGGTACTTATAATGTAAGATTTAAAAACCAATATTCGAGGTTATGTGAAAGTTATATTTCTTACCTGAATTGACGTATCTTTTATTAATGTTTTACTGCAATCGGTACAATTTTTTTTAAAATGTATAGGCTCAGTTTAACGAACGAGCGTTTTGTTTTCTGAGAAATATACTTTATTATAAACTTATATTAAAGTATTAAGTCGGTTGCCGAATGCCGATCCGTACGGGCGTCCAGTACAGCTATACAAAAGAGATTCCTATTCCAGTTTTTCTTCTGACCGTTGTGTGACATGTTCGTTCGCGAAAGTTGCGTCACATTTTCACACGGCGGTCAGAGAAACGGAGAAACGTTCAGTAGGGGAAACAACAGATCTCGATTCAGTCACCAGCGTACACTGTGCAGGCTTACAGGTCCCAACCGGCATAATTTGCATGTGCGCAAATAATAGACGACACGAAAGTACACGTGTAACGCCAACGTCGACGTTTTCCACAGAAGGTGTATGCGGCACGATTATCACCGATACCGTAATGGCTCAAGATTTGGATGGCGTCTTGGAGGATTTATTAACGCAGTGGGAACTACAGGACTTTATCGCTAATTTTAAAAGTAAGTAAAACGTACTTTTTTCTGGATGTATGTTATATATTCGCGTGAAAATGTGCGCACCGAACTTTGTAGGCCTTTGGGAAGCTAACGTCCGTTCATTTAAACGTCACCTAAAACGTCGTTGGCAACAAAAAACTGACCCTTAAAGAATTTATGACCGTCACAACAAAAATCGAAGCATGTCTTAATTTACGCCCCTTGTGTGCGATCAGCTTGAACGAAGAAGACGTTTCTGCACTTACACTAGGAAATTTTTCGATTGGCTATCCTTTAGTGGCACGTCCAGAACCATTTCTGGAAACTAATGAGTCCAATTCTATTTGTTCTAGATGATATCTGCAGTCTTGCATACGTAATTATTTTTGGAAAAGGTGGCGCAAAGAATATTTAACCCAGGCTCAACAGAGAGTCAAATGGTTCCGACCTACCAACTAACTGCAGGCGGGAGATCTCGTCTTGTTCAAAGACGACTTACTACCTCCAACCAAATGGTCATTGGCTCGGATTAAGGAGTTGTATCCTGGCGCAGATAGACTCGCTCGTGTGGCTACGATACGCACGGCTTCAACTACATATAAATGCCCAGTCAACAGAATTATTCTACTTATCGATTTGAAGGCTTCTACACTATATCAAGACTTACAGAAGCAAAACGCAGCCGCCGCGGCGGGCGGTTTTAACTCTAACACATCAACTGAAGACTAAAAACTATTACCTTTAAATTAGATTAAATTCAGAAATCTTTAATACTATAAAACCGGTGCTTAGATGACCTAGATTCCCGATAAGTATACGTGCTAATCTCAAAAATTTTTTTAGAAAACGTGCGTATCATTTCAGACTACTTATTATGTTGTTAACTCTTATAAAAAACGCAACTGTAGATATGTAGACTTAATTATTTAGCTGTTTTTGTTGTGTTTCGGATCGTTGTACTAACAACCCGAGGCGGGCGGTATGTTCACTCCGTATGCTCGATCTCACTCATAGCTGAAAGTATTATACGCGAATTCGTTCTCCCGCCCCTCTTGGTGTGCGCAGATGTAGCCGACGGTACGAATTGTCTCCGAGCTAGCGTAACCGTCTCTTATCGAATTTATTTCAAGTCAACCCGTTTTTTCGTAATCGGCCATCTACGCATATTTAGAATTCAAGAATTGTTATATAGATTCAATGTCAACATTAGTGATAAAACACAACACATTTGAAGGATTATTTAGAGTTTTTCTTTTCCCAACAAATCCTGACGCACTTTTCTCACGCCGCCTGCTATCCACTGCAGCTGTTCTAGGAAGCGAACTCAGTCGCACCTACAGATTGTAAAACTTTATTCAAGGAGCCTGCCAAACGCAGAACCAGGAAAATGTATACTACTCGACTGATAACGACGCAAATGGATCTGTAAGTAACCAATATACGCCGCAGGTAGGTGGTTGTGGCTCAGGGGTACGACGTTTACGGCGTAGAAATAACACTAATGACGGTTCGACTAGCCGTAGTAGCAGCAGCAGCGGCAATATCAGTAGCAGGCGTCGCGCCAGCATCACTACCGCCAGTGATAAAGAAAATTTGCATCGCGATAGTGTTAGTGACGATACTGCGCGTAGTGACGATAGTATGCACACCGGCGACGACGATGACGACGACAGGCAAGGCGCATACAGTGTTAATGACAGTGACGAAAGTGCTGTAGAAAACCAGTATACGACGAGTTTTCGGGGTCCTGGTTTTCGTTTCGCTATCGTAGAAAAGCGGAATCACTACGTTCGGAGATTTCACTATTTAATGGCTGGAATACGCGTAATACGCGACATTCACACGTATTTAGTATTTATGGCCTCTGATAGTGATTCGATAGGAGTAACGATTAATAGTGAAAATTTCGCTCGTGGTTCTGCAGGTATATCGCTTCGACCAGTCGCAAATTTTTTCGTAGACGATTTGTGGATACTCGTTATCGGTGTTACTCAAAGCAATCAAAATTTTGAGGTTGACCATAATTTTTGCATTGAAGCGACGTACGTAGAGGTTCCGCTTGGTACAGGTAAAATGAAAAGTTTCGGAATAAAATCGCTAGGTCAACGCTCTTTGATCTCTATCGTACGAAATCGTGATAACTTGTGCTTACCTCGGTCATTAGTTCTTGGCGAGGCATTTCTTAACTTAAAAGAAGACGCGACTGACGCTGCGAAAAAAGTATAGACAGCCGTACGCGATGGACTTCGTTTGTTACAAAAAGACCGCGCATTAATGTTAACCACCGCAGCGGACGTTATCATACCGGCAAATGGCTGTCGATTTTGCGAAAATGAAAAATTTTAAAACTATTATGCGGGTAAAAATATAGCGGTCATCGTGCACGATAGTAATTCTTTTGATTCTGGTAAGCCACCTTTGTTCAACAGACGTGCTACTATACGCGATGTACAACCTTCAAAAATAATTAATATTTCTTACGACGCGAGAGATCATTATTACGACACAATTTTAAATTTAACAGGTGCCGCCGAAAGTAAATTTTTTTGCGCGTATTGTAATAGAAAATATCATTACATAGATCAGCACGTGTGTAAGGCGGTATTTCCCGCTTGTTTTGTCACGCCGGGCTGTAAGAAGGACAATGTTCAATTAATTCAATGCAACGATTGTTTTAGAAATTTTTTCGGAATTACTTGTTTCGAAAATCACAAGACCTCGGGTTCGTATAAAAAAACGAAATAAGAAAGTTTGCGACTTGGTAAAAATATGTCAAACTTGCCTTAAACGTATACACGCTTATTGTGGAAAGCAGGAATGCGGTATTTCGTATTGTAAAATCTGCCGTATTAAACACTCGACAAACGACGCTTGTTACACGCCTGCTGTGCGTGCGCCGAAGCGACCAACAGAAAAATCGAAAAAGTACCTCTACGTGTTTTATGATTTTGAAACGCAGCAAGACTCTTTATTTAAAAACCGAAGAAATATGCGTTTGCACGTAACGAATTTGTGCGTTGTTCAACAAGTGTGTACAGATCGTCTGACGCATAGTGACTTGAGCGAGCGCTGCGAAACTTGCGATATACGCGAATATGTTTTTCGGGAAGATCCTGTACGTCAATTCGTTGAGCTGTACATTCATGAAAAATCAGCTTTCATCGTATCATATGTATCGTGCATAACGCTAGCGGGTTCGATGCTCAATTCATCTTAAAGTACCTAATGGAAAAACATGAAAACGCAAATCCTCAAGTCGTGCTCATCATAAAAAATATCGTTCTAATACAGTGCGGACGGACGAAATTTATCGATGGTTTAAATTATTTTTACACGTGATTAAGCGCATTACGCGAAACTTGGTTTGCCAGGGAGCGCATGTTCGATTGTATACACGGAAAGAATTTTACAATAAAAATTACATAGAAATTGAGGATCAAAATTACCGTGCTAGCACAGTAACGTAGGGACGCCCCGCCATCCAGAGCACTTTTACTGCATCGGCACAATAAAATTTTTGGTACTTTTTTATTTTTCTCATAGCATCTATATTATGATATTTAGTTGTATACATGTTCGTGGCGTATTCTTAACGTCGTATTATTAATATATTAAGGGTTATTTGCATATGACACACTTTGAACCAAGAAATTCGTAGGGTTCAACGAGCGTACATCAGGGTTAGATTTGGAGGTTATGGAAGCAGATGACGCACATGGCCGCGCATGAATTTCCTCTGCAGCACGGTAAAAATTTTCGACATCAAAAAATTTACAGTGTCCGTTCAGTAAAATTTACGGGGAGCAAGATAAATAATATCTTGGGTCAGATAAAAACTTTCGGAAAGATACGGCAGCCCACGATTACCGTGCTATTCCGGTAATTTTTACTGAAAAATTCTTTCCGTGTACAGAAAATATTTCCTTTCCGAAAAAATCATCGGTATTATACCTGCTACAGGATATCGGCGCGGTGCAAACACTCTCAAAAATCTTTGGAGTGGCTGGTTCAGTGCGAACGAGAGATCGGTCGAGAAATCATTCACGTCTTGGCGAGTCTTCGTGCCGCCTGATTCAAAACAGGTTCACTGCGCCATCTGATGCCATCTGGCATCGTTTCAGTGAAACGTACGCTCGCTCGTTTGAGCTCGCGCTCTCTCTTCTGCCGACCACCGTTGTGACAACAGCTCCGCTGCTCGAGACTACCTACTCTTTATAAATAAAGCTTTGTACTAAACAAACCAAGTGTTGTTCCTCCGTGCTCATCCACCCCAGGAGATTCACTCCAACACGCTGGGAGGGCTCGAGAGTTTCGATTACGCGAGGGTTTTCTCGTAGACGGTTTTTTATCGTCTTTGACCGGGGGCTGTAAGGATATAGTGTTCGAGTACGAGGGCTGTTATACACACGGCTGTCCAAAATGCTTTGATAAATTACTTGAAAAAACTTTAACTTATGGTCGCACGATTAATGAGGCGTACGAAAATACAATGTCAAAATTGCGAAAAAATGCGCGATTGTGGGTACGACGTTCGCAACATATGAGAATGCGAGTTTGACGAGATAAAATTGCGAAATCCCGCGATCGCGGCATAAAAAACCAATCATTAATGAATCAAATAACTTTAAACCCAGGTGATACATTTTTCGGCAGTCGCACAGAAAACATTATCCCTTTTTATAAAGTCAAAGGAGGCGAAAAAATCAAATATACCGACATTTGTTCTCTGTATCCATACATTTGTAAACGCGAAAAATTTCCGATGGGACATCCGCGTATTTTCGTGGGTGAAGAGTGTCACAAATTGACCGATGAAAATTACAATAATCTCTATAGAGTCGAGGGCCTAGTCAAGTGAGTATTACCACAGCGAAATCTGTACATGCCACTTCTACCTGTTAAAATGCACAACCGTCTACTCTTCGCTCTTTGCCGCTCTTGTTGCGAGGAAGCGCGCACCAGTGATTGTAATCACGAACAAATATCGGAGCGCAAATTTACGGGTGTTTGGGTGTCCGACGAGCTGCGCAAAGCCGTTGAACTCGCGTATCGCATAAGCGAGATACACGTTATTTGGCAGTACGACACTAGGCGGTTCGACGGAACAAAAGGGGGTCTCTTTACCGAGAACGTAAACTTATTTTTAAAAATAAAACAAGAATCATCCTCGTGGCCTAACTGGTGCGTCGACGAGGAAAGCAAAGAGCGCTATTTAGCCGAGTACGAGCAAACCGAGGGTATTGTACTGGACCGTAAAAAAAAATTACGAATAACCCGGGGTTACGCGCTGTAGCAAAACTCTGTTTGAATAGTTTATGGGGCAAATTTGGGTAGCGACAAACATGAAACAAACGAGCATTATTAAAGAGTGCGAAAAGTTGCTGCAACTGTTATTTTCAAGCGATAAAGAGGTTTTCGACATCTTACCGGTCAACGATGAAATCCTGTATGTAAATTGGCTTACACAACAGCGCAGACACGACTCGTACTGTACGGTTACTTGGAATAACTTGGGGAGCGCTTACTTTACTGCGATACGGACTCGTGCATTTTTGTAAAAAATGAATCGATCCAAAAGAATATGAGCCTCCGATAGGTAAATTGTTTGGGTGCTATGACCGATGAGTTAAGGAGTTATGGAGATAGTACGTACATTGAAAATATGATGTCCTTAGTGCCCAAATTTTACGCTTTTCGAGCAATCATGCCGAGCGGTAACACTGTAGAATGTTGTAAAGTTAAAGACATACGACTTAATTATCGTAATTTTCTAAAGATAAATTTTGATATCATAAGATCTCTAATCGACGATGAATTCGACGAAAATGAAGAAAGCAAACAAATCATCAAGGTAAACTTTATATCGATAAGGCGTACAATTATGCACGACGTTGTGACTCGCGATGAATTTAAAACTTGCAGCACTGTTCTGAAGAAAAAACGATATATTTCGAAAAATTGTTCTCTTCCTTTTGGTTACAAAAAGAATCATCCATCCTAATGTGTATGTACATCGATAAATATGTGAGAAAAAAATCCTACCAATGCTTCATATTCATAGACTTGAAATATATATATAATAATAGAAAAAAAGAAATAATTATCTTGATTTATTCAAAAGCAGCTGATTACCGCGAGTGATAAGATTAAGCTGATCTCGCGGGACAGCAGCTGATGACGAGGCACGCAATAAGCTGAACAGCGCGTGCCTCGACCGCGTCCGCCGCCGCCACCGCCGCTACCACGGGGGTTGCCAGCAATCAAACTAGAAAACGCCGTTTATTTTTTTCAGTAAAAATTATGGATATTCGCTGGAAACATCCATTTACGTGCATCGTATCGAGGCCGACGATGTGTGGAAAAACCGTATTCGTAAAACGCTTTCTCGCTAATCTACGCGACATGTGTAACATGCGCTTCGACCATGTATTATTTTACCACGGTGAATGTCAGGAGTCCCATCGAAATGAATTTAAAATACCCGGTAGTCAAAGTATCGAGTTTCGCAAAGGCTTACCACAGCCCACCGACTATTCCAACGATAATGATAAAAAAAAGTTGTTGATTCTCGATGACTCGATGCGCGAATCTTCGAGTAGCGTGATACTTGATTTATTTATACGTGGCTGTCATCATAAAAATATATTAACTATTTATCTGTGTCAAAATCTTTTTTACAAGGCCTCGAATTAGCGTGATTTATCGCTTAATTCGAATTACATCGTACTCTTCAAGAACCCTCTAGATCGTGCTCAAATACAGTACTTGGCGCGACAAGTCTATCCGGAGGATCCTGAATTTCTTCAAGAGGCGTACATGGATGCGTGCAGTCAACCGCACAGCTACCTGCTCTTGGATCTGAAGGAAGATACACCGGACGAGTTTTGTTTTCGTACGCGCATTTTTCCCGATGATCAGCCGCAATATGCCTACGTACGGCGCAAAAGTCGATAAATTATGATTATTAAAGAGGGCGAGCACTGCTTATGAAAATCAGTCTCTCACTAGCGATGGCTAAACAAACAACGCGCAGCGATCCACGCATCGTTTGTGGAAAACAGTTTTCAAAGAAGCACGTTGCGCTCCTGAACGCTCTTTGCCACGCAAACGCTCAACAGCGTGACGCACTTTTACGTACAGCCAATAAAAATCTTATAAAGTGTATCTGCGAGTGCGCGCTCAACGTTTTGCATGACGTGGTAGAAATCAAGGAAAACCAAAAGCGTCGACTAAAGAAAAACAAACAAGTCTTGCGAAAACTCATTGACGTACCGTCGTCGTCGTCGTCGTCGTCAGGTGCAGGCAATAAACAAAATTGAAAGCGTAAAAAATGTGCTATAATTCCGAGCGGTGGTTTTATCTTACTACTGCTCCTCGAGCCGCTCATCAGTACGATTTTTTCAAAAATTTTACACTAATGACATGGAGCACGCGCGAAAAATGATTATTGTACCGAAAGCGATGGCCGAGCGTTTACAAAATATCACGCAACCTACGTCAGCGCACCCGCAACAGCAGCAGCTGACGCCTCCATCCCTACCGACCGAGGGTGGTGTACAAACACTCAGGGATAATTTATCACGATTAGACGCAGAAATGTACGAGATTCTTAATTAAAAAAAAAATACCAGTGAAAAAGAAAAGTATAAAAACTACTTGCAAAGGCTGTGTAGATTTCTGTTCTTTAAGGAGAACAAGCAGGTCGAAGAGCCTCGCGATGTGAATCTCGCGACGCCTCTGTCGGAGGAAACTATTATCGAAAGTATGCCAAAAATGCATCAGAAGAAGGCACGTTTGCTGCTAATATACTGGCAGGCTAACGAGTCTGATCACCTTACATGGAACAATAAAGGTAGTGTTATCATAGATGGTAGTTTTGTGCCTCAATTGAATATCGCAGACACTCTGAGCGATGTATTGGTGAAGCAAAAAAAGGGTGACCAGTACGAGCCGCGTGCTGGACAATTTCAATTTGCAGAGTTTATCGCCAGCTCCGAAACACCGAATGAATTCGTCGGCAATACTAACGTGTTCAAAATGATTAGACAAATATCAACGCGAATAAAGGCGGGAAAACGCAAAAGTGTGGGTCCAGTAGCTACGTCACCACTGGCGAGTAAAGTGAGACACGAGCCGCAACGACCACCAAGGCGATCTATGCGTCAAGAAAGATGGTTTAATCTACCAGTATGAAATTCGAGAAACAGTACTACGATCCCGGACATGAGGCTGGCTACGCCGGTACCCGAAATCTTGCTCGCGTCAATACTCGAGGCAAATCTTTAACGGGCAGAGAAAAGAAGCACATTTACGAGTGGCTGAGTAACCAAGACACCTCTACACGCTGCATCATCCAATACGCAAAAAATTTTTTAGACTGCATTATAATGTCACGAACATTGACGATGTTTGGTAGGCGGATTTGTGTCAATTGACATCGCTCAAAGAAGCAAATCACGCTTTCTGCTATTTACTCGTCGTCATAGACGTTCTCAATAAATTTGTGTTGGTCGAGCCCTTAAGCGATAAAACAGAAAAAAATTCTCAAACCATCAGGTAATCGTGTGCCTCAGTGCTTACAAACGGACAAGGAAAAGGAGTTTACAGGTAGCGCTATCCAACAAATTCTCAGAAAATACGACATTTCTTTTCGCACCGCTCGAAATCCCGATATCAAAGCAGCCGTAGTCGCACACTAAAAGAGCGTATGTGGAGGTATTTTACCCATCGCAACACCAAACGCTACACTGACGTGATGCAGAAAATTGTCGATGCATAAAACAACACGATTCACACATCTAAGAATATGCGGTCTGCCGACGTTAACCTTCGCAATGCGTACAAAGCCCGCGCCGAAGTGGAACAACAGCGCCACGCCCGAGAAAAGAAGCACCCGATACGGCCTAAATATAGGGTCAATGACTACGTGCGTATCAGTCGGTCCAAGGGCACCTTTTCGAAAGGATTCGAAAAAACTTTAGCGAAGAAATTTTTAAAATCAAACACGTACTCAGAGTCAAGGCAACACATACAAATTGGAAGATCTTAATGGGGAAATCATTGACGGATTTTTTTACAACAAGGAAATGGTGCGCGTAGGTGCCGCCCGTATGCTAGCTGATGAAGAATTTAAAATTGAACGTGTTATTAAAAACAAGGGTCGTGGAAATAAAAAACAACTGTTTGTCAAGTGGTTGGGATATCCTGATAAATTTAACTCTTGGGTAAAGGAGAGCGAGGACAAAGGCATTTGAAATATGGATAACGTGGACGAGTTTTATTTAGTAATGACGAGTAATAGCAGCTTGCGCTATTTTTCCGACAACGCGACGACTTGCTTTACCACGTATCTGTGCCGCGAAATAAGGCTGACTAGAGATTGGCACGTGTGCTTAGCCGAAATTCAAGTACCGCGCACTGTTATGCACATTCAAGAATCCTAGGCATACTACACTTTTACTCTATGCCGTGAGACCAGCAAAGACGGCGTTCAGTACTACAAATTTCCTCATGAAGTATACGAGAGCGTGGACCAACTGGCCGAGGAATTAAACAAAGCGCCAGATTTTCGACAGCATCAAATGCTCGCACCGACTGAATTTCAAGGTTACTACGTCTTGAGACGTACTTGTGAATGCAAAGATCCGCATTATGCGACATTTAATGAAAAAAATTCGCTGTATATTTGGATTCGAAGACGTCGTCCACAGACAAACGGGGACTTTTGTAACGTCAAATTTAGTTATAAACAATAACGTGGGAAGCAGACCCGCCAGTTTATACGGACATATGCACGCCACGGTTATATAGGGCTTGTTGTCAAACGTAAACAGCAGTAGAAAAAGAGCCGTGCACCGGTGCGCAACGCGCGCCATGAGACAAAAGCTAAAAAGCGAGCAAACGGAGTGAAGAAGAAGGTACAGCAAAAAAAAAAAGAATATTTTTCAATCAAAAGTTATTCTTACCGCCAAACAATGCGTATCCGTACAGAGCCTACATCGAAACGCTGCTGAATTATGCGGCACCCGCGATGCGCTCTCATCTAACTTCTGCTTTGTGGAGCGTCGATTCCCCCGATGCAATGGACGCCGCTACAAATATAGTGCGTAAGACTGAAGACTCAAATCACGGTCTTATTAACAGAATGTTTGTTACAGCGGGCGGCAAGTCTGTCGATATGATTGGACATTTGCATTGTGACGTTTTTAATCAGCCTAAATGCCTTCTCAATGGCGTTGAAATGAAAATAAGATTGGTTCATAGCAAAGACGCCTTTTGTCTCATGGACTGTTCCAGCGACGGTTTTTGATACACATCAAGGAGGCCACTCTCATTGTGCGTCGTGCCAAGATAAGCCCGGGAATATTACTAGCACACGAACGCTCTTGCTAAAACTACAGCCAAGTATCCCTTAACAAGAGCAGACGTAAAGTCGTTAACGTTGCACAGCGGTATTCTCGGCGACACCTTGGATAACGTTGTACTTGGACAGCTACCGGAAATAATCATTCTGGGTTTTGTTAAAAATAAAGCTTTCAATGGCAATAAAAAGCTCAACCCTTTCAATTTTCAGCACTTTAAGATAAATTTCCTCTCGCTCTACGTGGACGGCGTTCAAGTTCCTAGCAGGCCGTTGCAGCCGCGCGTCAGCGGAGACCACAAGCTATACGTAGACGCTTTTTACACACTCTTTAGAGGCATACATTACCTTAACGAGGGTCTCGATATTGACCGTTACGGATATCCCAACGGTTTTTGTCTATTTGCTTTCGATCTGACACCGGATTTGTCAGCACACTATACGAGCCATTGGAATCTCGTACGATCGGGTTCTCTACGCATCAAGGTGCGTTTTGCCGAAACTCTAACAGAAACAATAAATTGTATCGTTTATGCAGAGTTTGACAACGTTCTTAAAATCGACTCCAACAGACAAATTATAACAGACTTTAATTTATAAAGTGGTAGGGATGGGCAAAAGCGCTATTAGAGCCAATCACAGCATGCTTACAGTTCAGTCGACAGTTGCCCACTATACATTCAACATGGATTACGATTACGTAATAGAGACAGGCTTCAGGGACAAAGAAGACAACTTTGTGCCCAAAGAGGTGGCGATAGTTTCTCTGCAAGAACACATCATCGGTCACTGGGTGATTTTGCCACCGCACGAGTTTGTCGAGCTGCCTAACTTTTTGAGGACTGCGAATGATCTTGCAGCATCGCGACATTTTGGTATACACTGGTTCGAAGGGGACATAACAATAAGGAAATTACACCATCATTTGTATAACATTGCTCGTAACGCTAAACGTGTATACGTTAAAGGTCAAGAGAAAGCCCGATACATTCAGTCTTTAATGACCCGCACAGTCGAGAATCTCCACGATTATACGAGCGAAGCGTTTGCAGCGTTGCAAAAACGATTCGGCTGTCAACAGATCTGCAGTTACCACGCAGCCCAAGAAAACTCGTATAAAAAAATCATACTGCGCGCTCTTGCGGGCACACGTGCTGCGAATGTGGATATACTCACACGTAGCAGATAAGCCTGCTGAACAATTACTAAAGAAAGGCATCGATTTGTTTTATTAAGCTATTCAAAAACCTCTGTGGTACAGAAGAAACAATCTTGTGAAATTTTGCGACCTCGCTGTTGTTAGGGACGTTGTAGACAAAATCGACGACGACACTTTAGAATACACAGGTAGTGACGGTGATTGTCTCAAAACACAGCATGAATACAAGACAAATAATGCGAGCCCTAGAAGGGCTAAAAGCCCAGACAATTGGCGTCTACACGTGGGATCGGATAACCATTCTACTGAAAACGCCAACAGCAAAAGTGAGTAACACGGACGACCATACTAAACCAAGAACGCATTGGATAGCTATCTACATCGATAAAAATAGAATAGGCACGTACTTTGACAGTTATGGCTTACCGCCGATTTCAAGACATCATATAGAACGTTTACGAAAAAATTGTAAACATTTTCAATGGAATACAAAAACGCTTTAGAGCGTCGATTCACTATGTTGCGGTCGGTATACAATTATGTTTCTCTATCATATGTGTCGCGGCATGAATCTTGGAATGTTTGTTCGTTTATTTTCACAAGATACTAAGAAAAACGATGTTTTGGCCATCAAAATTTATAAAAAACTTAAGAATGAACTTAGATACAAAAAATGGAAGCGAGCGTCTACGTTCGCCAATGAGCACTCCCGAGGCTTTGGACTATGTAATTAATCTTGTATTTCTAGGAAAAGGCGTGTTTAATGTGATTGTAATGATAATCATAAATAAATAAAGAAAAAAAATCTATACGAGTCAATTCCATTTTAACCTTTAGTCATCAAGCCCATCCTTTATGGTTTAGTAACAGTATCGCATCGATATTGCTCACAGTGCTCACGACGGCAATTCGGAGTTTCGGGGTTCGGAGATACGGGTTTCGGTTCGTCTACGAAGTCGTCACGTGTGCTCACGAGACGACTTCGTCGGCGCAGATCTATCTCTCGCTGTTCCCTGTAGTAACGTGTGCGCACGATGCTACCTGGAGTGGAGCTCGAGTAGAACTGTCTACCGTGTTGCGCTGTCCGCCTTATAAAGGCGCGCGGTGTGGATACGTCTGAGCGTGTACGCCGCTCGCGCCGCCTGGCGCGCCGTTGCTGAGCTGTTTGACGGCTGTCGCGCTTCGCGCTCGTGCGGACTCGCCTTGTGGTTGTTACGCGCGCGCGCTCGCTTCGCTTCGTGCGGACTCGCCTTGTGAATGTTGCGCGCGCGCGCGCCCATTTCGCGTCGTGTGTATTCGCGAGTTGCGCATGTTTATGTTTATCACGGCCGTCCTCATGTATATTTATATGTGCGAGACTCGTGTCTCGTCACATAATTTATAAGGATTGAAACACAAGAAACGTATGTTTCCTTGATAAATTAATTTTTTTTATCATGTGGGGCATTCTGTTGAAGCTTCTAGTTTTTAGTACTGTATGGCATATGTGAATCTTTCAAAATGGCGGACCAGTAATGGCTGCCAAAAGGAAGAAACTACTCAATCAAAGCCGTTATTTGTATTCTGATTCGTATAAAAGTAACAAATTGCTTCTTACAATTCAATTTTTTTATGTAATTTAGGTCGCTGATTATAAATATATTCGTAGTTTTCAAGATGGCGGATCCAAGATGGCGGCTGAAGAATGTAAAAATCATTTTATATCGACAGTTTGAGTCGGGTATGAATATAAGGGTTTTCGGGGTCGCTGATTACGAATTTATTATTTATTTTTTGAAATTCCAAGATGGAGAATCCAAAATGGCGGATAAATAGTGCAAAAATCGATTTTTTTCGAAATTTACAGTTGGGTATGAGTATAAGTGTTTTTGAGGTTTCAGATTACGAATTTGCTATTTATTTTTTGAAATTCCAAGATGGCGGATCCAAAATTCAATAATACACTTTTTTTAAAACAAAAAAAGTATTTATTTGTAACAAGAACTAAACTAATCTATCTAAAAGTATGCGAATCTTACCCAAATCCTTAATAATAAGCAAAGCAAATAATAAGCATGAATGTAAAGTAAAAATTTTAAAATGTTTAAATTTGTTTACTCAAATTATTTAGATAAATTAATTTTGCAATTTTAAATTGAAAATTGTAATCTACAATACTAAAAATGTAGGCATACAAATTTAAAGTAAATCGACTAAATTAAATGTGGCTCAAAAAATTAAGCGCTATTACTTTGCATTTTTATATTTAATGTTGCCCCAACTCATTGTTAGATTAATCTGAAAAATGGTATTAAATTGCTTCAAATCAACCACGGCAGTGTATAAGCAGGCAGTGTAAAGTTAAAATTGTGAAAATAGAAAGTTTAAGTGTTTGCATTACTATTTTTACTTGCTTTAAGTTGATACTGCTTTGATACAATATTGTATGCGGTCTATGCAAATATTAAATCACAGATTTTAAAAACTAAATTTTATATAAACTGTAATTGATTTATAAAAATAAGTATGTAAAAATGTTTGAATTAACTAAGTTCTTTCAATAAAACTACATTCTTATCACAATCCCAAAAAGACTCCATTCGGACAGATGCGCCAATCCATTTAAAAAACCCGACGAGCAAGGTCACATTGGTAAATCTTTGAGACTAATACCGAAATCTATGCTAGAAGAGTATCTGATTTATCTGAACATAGTAAGGTTTGCTCTAAATGTGTAAAAAAATTTAAAGATAAAACTGATGGTAATAATAGTATGTCCTTGGACGAATCAAATGATTCTACGATTCATATGAAAAATCTGGACGATTCTGCAACGTCTTTAAATGACAGTGCAGATTTTGATCCTGAAAAATATAATCGAGAAAAATCACAGAGAGAAATGGAATTGGAAGAGATGCTTGATGGACTTAAAGACAAATTTTCTAATCTAAGCAACACAGATCCTTTAAGGCTTCAAATTCTGACAATAGCTCCATCAATATGGTCTGCTAGAAAATTAGCAAAAGAATTCGGTGCAACGCGATATTTGGCTGCCAAAGCTAATAAAATTAAATCACAACAAGGTATCTTACCTAATACAACCATGAAAGCAGGAAAAAATAAGCTCAGACCAAAATTTTGTATACTTCCTGGAACTTCTGGGACCCATTCGGTGTGTGTATGCACAATACACCAAAATGTAAAGCTGATTTTAGATGCCATTGATTTTAATAATCTAACTAAAGATACAAATTTACCGCTATCAGATTATCGAGATTGCTTAAAAAATATGTCTTGTGAAAATCCGAGTCCGAAATGCTACATTGATCAATGTGACAAATGTCCTGGCACAACAAATATTTTAGAACATATACGTACACTATTAGATGACAAATGCATTTCACATGTTGAGTACGCTACATGGTCGGGAACTGATCGGTCAACACTTTTAAAGAGTGTCGTTAAATTAGATGAATTTCTAACAGAACTTGATAATAAATTGAAAATTCTCAAACCCCATTCATTTTTATCAAAACAACAATCACTTTTTGTTAAAGAAAAAAAAAGAGAATCTTAAGGAAATTGAAGTTTTAGTTATGTTTGATTTCGCAGAAAATTACTGTTACGTTTGTCAAGATGCTTCTCAAGCATTTCATTTCAATAATGATCAGTGCACAGTTTTCCCTGCCATTTATTATTATAAAGAAGATGGTGAATTAAAACATAAGAGTAATGTTTTCTTATCAAACAGCAAAAAACATGATACTGCTGCCGTATATAGTATTCAACAACAGTTAATACCTGAAATAAAAAAAATGTGAAAAAAGTGAAAAAAGTTATTTACTTAAGCGATGGAGCCAAGCAACACTTTAAAAATAAATTTCAGATAGCAAATTTGATTTATCACAAGTAAGATTTTGATGTGATAGCTGAATGGCACTATTTTAGAACTGCTCATGGTAAAAGTGCGTATGATGGTATTGGTGCGAATTTCAAAAGAGAAGCTTACAAGGCAAGTCTAACTGCAAATCCAAATGATGCTCTTCTAACATCTGAAGCACTTTTTAATTGGTCTAAAAAGCACTTTCAAAACATTAATGTCTTTTACTTTGATGAGAAGTATCACGCAAAAATGCAAAGAAAATTAAGCAGAAGATTTGAAGCGGCCAAAGCCGTACCTGAAATTTCACAACAACATGGATATATCGTTGATGACCAAAGAAACGTTTGCATAAAAAGATATTCAAAGGAAGAGGGAGGAATTCAATGGTCAATGTATGCAGATAATTAAAATAAGTAAATATAATACCGAACGTGAAAAAACGGCCCTCTTTAGGGCCCCCAAAAATATTTCTTACGTAGAACAAAATTTAAAGCATGTCATAATGGTCACACGTATTATCACTCAAAGGTGATACGTACTCTATAAGAGACTAGTCATATAGAGTAACATCCGCATATCTCTATCAGAGAGGGGAAAATACCGCACATACCTTACAGGCTGGGAGGGGAAAAACACCGTCAAACATCATATGCTATAACAAACTAGCTTCCCCCTATGCAGTCAGAAGTCGAAGGGTAGGGGACCACTCCCCTATACATCACCCTTCCGGTGCTGTAACAGACAGGATCCGGTCTCTCCATACGGACCTTCTAACTACTAACGTGAATTTTTGATGCAGTAATACATAGTGTAATTAATAAAGCTAATCAACTGAAGTGTTTCTTTATTGATGGGCCTGGAGGTAGTGGAAAAAGCTACTTACTAAATACAACTATCACTCGTTTAAATAAAAAAGATGAAAAAAATGGCATCAAAACATGCTTTTCAGGCAGTAAATAATTTATTGAAGGGGATCCGAAACCCAACTTTTACCGACCGAGTCGACTAAACAAGTGCACGGCAGAATATGGCTTGAAACTAAAGAAGTACAATGAATTATGAAAAACCAAGAGTTAGTTGCCCTTTCTTTTATAAACATCTATCGGTGTGCGAAGTTTTAAAAAAAATATTAACACAATAATAAATGGCATTTGAACGAAAATCAGTAACCGCAGCGAGAATATGCTGAGAATTTTCTACCCAGCACTCGTACTGTCGGTAAAAGTTGGGTTTTGGACCCCCTTGAAGACTTATGTAATAATGACATTTAATTTGGTGGCAAAGTAATAATCGTATCAGGTGACTTCTGGCAAACACTATCTGTTGTCTAACATGGGAATCAAATAAAAATTATTGAAAATTGTGTGAAAAATAGTCAACTATGGAGTAAATTCCAAATAATGACTTTAAAAGATAAATAGTATATTACGATACACGTGACTTAAACGGCCATTATTATACGGCGTGTAGATTTACACGCCGTGTAATAATGGGTCAATTCAAGTCAGAAGTATCGTATACTATTTTATAGCATCTGCCTGCTGTAAGTCCGCTATGACACAACTATCCGTGACATAAACAGTCCTGTACTGCACCGTGCAGTTAGCGTCCGAGCGTAGCGAGGACGATAAAGCACGGTGTAATAAAGGACTGTTTAGGTCACGGATAGGCGTGACTTAAACGCGGACTTAGGTCACGCAGTGCTATAAATGAAAGTTAGTAATTGTGACAAAGAGTTTAAAAAATGGCTATTAAAAATTGGAAATAGAAAATATTCCATCAAATTTGAAAAAGACAATGATATAACTTTACTTCCAACAGAATTATTATCAACCAGTGGTATAATTATGGAAATTTATGGAGATTGCTTTGATAATAATATATGAGATGTGTATTAAACATATACATTGCACATATTTACTTTATATACGCAAATACCTGTATTTATTTGTTCATTGATATAAAACGTAGTTTTGTGTATGTGTATGTGATATTTTATTTCAATTGACAAAAGTTGAAAATGGATAAGGTTTCACGAACCTTGGTAAATACACCCCAAAGCACCAGGAAGGACAAAAGGACGATCACACACTAGTCATGATGTTTCAGCCTTTCAAGGGAAAGTGGGTCAAAGCATTAAGATGTTTTTTGAGTAAGGGTAGTGCAAACGGAACGGTTCTGCTTCAAATCCTCATGGTAGCCATAATTTTAGCCGAACGAGCAGGGTTAAAAGTCGATGCTATAGCTAATGATGGCGTATAATGGAATGGCGCAATGTGAAATCTCTTTGGAGTGACGGAAGAACAAGTAAGCATTGAACATATAGTTGACCTGTGTCGACGTTTATGATTTTTTCCGGAATTTTTGACATTTAATCAAGTGCTTACGCAATTTCTTTTCGAAGCTCAACCAGTACGATAAAGTTTAGGTTAAGTAATTTGATTAAAACTTTGTCGGCAAAGAGAACATTAAAAGTTTATAATAAACTTTTATAACCAAATGCTATTCTTATACATTATAACGAGTTGAGCACCTGGCCAACCCGTAGCGGTATGAGTATCGCTGCGCCGCGACGAGAGAACATAGAGTCGCGCGCGTGACAATAAACACGCGCGAATTCGGGGGCGCGAGTGTGAGAGAGAGAGAGAGAGAGAGAGAGAGAGAGAGAGAGAGAGAGAGAGAGAGAGAACGAGCGAGCGCGCGGGCTAGTCCTGCGAATACAGGACAGATAGTTCTCGGCCTGCGAAAGGTAAACACCGGTTACCTGATGCGACTTCGCTCGAAAAACTTTTCGGAATCTCGGCGTTCGCGATAAGTGCTGTGCCCAGCCTTTCCCTGTGTGTGAGTGCGGCACGAGATCCGGCCACCCTGTTCTTCTTAGCTTCAGCGGTCCAGCGCAACGTCCGTGAGAGCCTGTACGGGACCAGGGTCGTGATAGCCGAAGGAGAAGGTTGGTGAATGCGCGCAGTGTCTGTAAAGTGAGTGTGTGTGAGTATATCACCCGAGCGAGGGTGATCGCGCGCGACCTTCTCAGCGATACGCGCGTAAGCGCGCAAGTATTTCGGCGTCGCGGCGAGTCGCAAATTTGTTAGCGACTCGCATTTATTATTTTTGTAACATCACGTTTTTATCGCGGATTGAAATATAACCGTAGATTTATCATTTTACGTGCTTTTGTTATTATTTGCCGACCTAGATTACAAACGTCAGTTTCCTTACGTCCTTCCCGCGACTACCGCCGCCTACGCGGGCGTTAATAACGCAATTTTAACGCATCTGAGCAGCCGCGCACGCACCAGGCGGTGCGTAGTCCACGAGAGAGAAAGCAGCAGAGTAAGCTGCGTTGCAACGCGGGTTGATTGCTGGCGACGAGATGGTCTCCGCCGCAGCGTGGGATAGCGATCCAGTTATTCAACGTTGGTTTGTTGAATAAAGTTACACCCCGTTACAACATCATTTGCATAAATTAATGTTATATTTTCAATGTGCTTCTTTTTCAATAATGCATGGATTTGGTACGGTTTATTTTGATAGCCCAGTATCGTAAAAACACTGGTATGCAGTGTTCCCTGACGAGAAAAATCACGTGATTTATCACATAATCAATCACGTGATCATTCACTTGATTTCTCACATGATTTATCACGTGATTTCTTACGTGAGAAATCACGTTGATAATCACGTCAGAAATTACTCATAAAATAGAATTTGTTTTAATTAAAATAAATTATTTTGTTTTAACTAAACAATTATGAAAAATAGATTTGTTGATAATCCAACAAATTAATCGCAAAAAAAAAAAATAAAAAAAACGTTGCCCTAACCGAGGATTGAACCCCGGTCCTCAACTTCACAATCCATTATCTTACTGCCTGAGCTATTTTTACTTGTCCTAATAATGACTCGAAAATCATGTATGAATCTCAGTAATCTATTGTTTAGGTGTATAGACTATCTGCTGCTAATTGATAAAATAAGGAAAATAATTTCATTTAAAAAATTAAAAAATCTAATTTAACAATTAAACATAAGTTTATTTTGCATTTTCATCTTTATAAATTAAAATAATTCTTGTATGCTAAATAATATAATGTTAATATCAAATTTATATTATAAATATTAATCTTAACTTCGAAAATATTATAGATCTCTTCAATTTGTATCTTGAAGTATACGTGTAAAATGTACAAAGTCATAAATCAAACATATTTTTGAGTAAAAACAGTATAGAATTTCAATACTTACAACAGCACAAATAGCGCAGGCAGTAAAATAATGGATTCGAAAGTTGAGGACCAAGGTTCAATCGTCGGTTAGGGCAAATTTACAAATTTTTTTTTGCGTTCAATTTATTTGGATTATCAACAAATCTATTTTACATAATTGTGTAATGAAAATAAAATAATTTATTTTAATTAAAAGAAATACTTCAATTTAATGAGTGCTTTCTGACGTGATTTTTAACATGATTTCTCACGTGAGATATCACGCTAAATAATCACGTGAGAAATCAAGTGACTGTTTACGTGATTTTTCGTGTGATAAATTACGTGATTTTTCTCACCAGGGTTAGCAGTGGAGAATCCAAAAGATTTTAATATAAAAATAAATTATCATTTGACGGAAGAGCACATTGAACCTGAGTATTATCAAAAAATGAATGTGGCTCTTGCATTTTAGGTAAATATAAATATAAGTGGGACAAAACATGCGCTGTTGGAAATTTATACAGTTGCGGGTACACAAGTGCG